>NW_022987720.1:25616663-25749163 GCF_902827165.1 Trematomus bernacchii
CATTTTCAGTATCTTAGCCCGTCTCCATTTGATACTGCGTTACACAACCACACATATACGCTCTTGTGTGTGTTAATGAGGGTGCGACACACAAAAAACTTTGGCTGTAAAGTCAGCTAATCCACTTCACACTGCAGCGGGGTTGCTGTGTGAGCCGAGGACAGAGAGAGAGACGAGAAGAAAGAAAGACTTTTGAAATGGAGGGAAAGAGTGAGAGCGAGGTTTTTGCCATTTTCTGGCTCCTGTAACATTAATAATTGAGCGTCGAGCAAAGCCTAGCTGCATGCTGCTGTCTCTTTCCCTCTGCCTCCTCCGCCTGACACAAACATGCGTAAATATCACACACACACACACACACACACACACACACACACACACACACACACACACACACACACACACACACACACACACACACACACACACTCACAGGTGAAGGTAGGCCAAGATCACCCATAGGGGAATCTGTGACATCACAGCTCTGAAAACCTTCTGAATTATTAACAGGCCCCATCCTTCTTGCACACCCCCTCTCTGTTCGTCCTATATGTTTGCACTAGTACCCATTCTGTACTTTATGTCCCCCCCTGTGTGCATTTTGTCATGCATCCTTACACACCATGCTTCTAATATGTTATGTTGTCATACTGGTAATCACATCAATTATGGTCTGTGAACATGTGTACTGATCTCAATGTTTTCGGTCCAAAAAAAGCAACATATGTAACATTACAAGGAATTGTTAACGTGTGTCTACATTTGTAATCCTCTCCACTTCCTGTCTGCTTTGAGTTATTGGGCAACAGATTACAGCAGTTATAGGAACTACCAGGTAAAGAAAGGTAACACACTGCATTTCTCCTGCCATGTTATCATCACTGCAGTGGACGACTTTTTCCCGCCACTTCCACTTCCTGTCTACTTGTAACTATTAGATCTGCCGAGTAATTAGAGACTGTCTTTTCTATGTGATGTCATGGGTCTAAACCCCAACTACTGTTACAGAAAGTGACTGATTCCCAGCTTGATCACTATTTGTAAAGTATTGGCTGAGATCCACACTCTCTGTAAATGCCTTTAATGTTAGTTAACGTTTTCTAGTTTTTAAGTGAGTATCCATCTCATTGAGCTTTACTAATTCATCGTCTTTCCTCCCTTCCTCTCCCTCCTTCCAGATGGGGAAACTGGAGAACCGCAGCCTGACACTGAAGTACCCGGTGTGGCCGCGCTTCAACTCCATCGGTGACGCCGAGATGGACGACAACCACCTGTCCATCGTCACGTTGGAGGAGAAGCCTTTCGTTATTGTGGAGGACGTAGAAAGGCTCACTGGTACCTGCATGAGGAACTCTGTGCCCTGCAGGAAACACATAAAAGAGTGAGTCGGCCATCTTTATTTATAGCAGTGGTGGGATGTAATTTAGTACATTTACTCAAGGACTGTGCTATTTTGTCCTATGCATTCTTTACTTGAGTTTTTTCCATTTTATGCTTCTTTATTATTTGTATTCCACTACATTTAAGAAAAAGATACTGCAGTGTTTACTCAAATATATTTAGTAGCTTTTTCTATATATAACAAAAACACGTGAAAATATGATTCTCCTAATACTGTATACCCAGTATGGAAAAATTAAATTTGCCTCAACGTTGACAAACTCCTACATTTAAATGTGCTTACATATAGTAGTAAGCATTAAAAACAGAATAAAATATAATTAAAAAAATATATATACTTTGTACATAATGGGTACTTTTTAAGCAAAAAATAATTCCGTACGTCTATAACATGCTACGTGTTGTGATGTCTGTGTTTGCTTCCCCTGTCGCGAGTTCTGATCGCTCAGTGATGATACTAATACCTATATAATCTGTGGAATCTCAGCTTTAATGGGATATCTTGTATGTGCAGTTACGATAAGTAATAAGGGTATTTTTACCTTGAGTTCTGTGCTAAGTGCGTTAGCATTTTTTCGCTCAGGGGTAATTTAGACGCTTCTTATGAGACTTGTGTTTTGTTTTGGTAAAGATGGTTTGTACTGACAGTTAGCTGAGTTTCTTCCCGTTAATCTGGTATGACACATTAATAGGTTTTTAAATATTAAGAAGCCCTGAGACACAGTTTTGTGAAAAAAAAGAAAAACAGGTTAAGTAAAGGATCTAAGTACTTCTTCCTCCACTGCTAACTAGCTATGCAATGTTTTGCTATAGTTGCAAAACCCCCTCATATTTCCAGGTTTAATGGTTTGACCCCTTATCTGAACACGACTCGTTGCTGAAAAGCAGCTCAGAGAGGAGTGTAGGTCAATGTCCTAAAGCATGTGCAGTTTCTAACTCTGGGTTGCACAAATAAAGAAAATATTATCACTTTTGGCAGTAGCTTACAGTTAAACAAATATCAGGTTGAAGCAGAATGTTGCATGGCTGCAGAGTTTTTTCTCTAGCGTCTAGTACTGCCGCAACTTACTTGAAAAACCTTGACCCAGGTGGTATTAAAAAATGATGCAGGTACTATCTAAAACGTTTGCTAATGGAAAACCAAAATAGAGCAGGTTGAGTGGAGAAAAGCCAGGTTTTACCCTGCAGAGGAAAAGGGAAAACAGTCAACAACTATCCTTATAAAGTCAAGGCAACTACACAATTCAACTACAATTCAATGTGGGTGAATAAGTTAGTTACTGTCATTTATTCTATAGGTGGAAAAATCCCCAAAAATTATACTATACTGTAGTTTTAAGGGTTCACTACGACACTGACTGAAATAGACTGTATGTACCTCACTGATCGTCATCTTGTAGATATGAAAATGGGACCAGCATAACAGAACACCAACACACATTTTATATCAGCGTGTTGTATAATCAGAAGGTGGCAAACATGACATCATCGTTTCCATTCCCACAGCACAGTGTCTGTGTTGCTCTCCCTTTCTCTCGCCCCCCTCTCTCTCTCTCAGTGGAGGTGCAGTCTCTCTGCAGCAGCTTCTTCACTCCCCCTGAAAATGGAGGCGACTGCTGAACTCAGCAATTTACTTCCTTCTTACCAATTTTCTCTCCTAACAGCCACATATTGCTGGCCCCTCGCTGTATTAGGTTCCTGAAGTAAACACACACACAGGGAGAGTGTCTTGGGGGTGTGTGTGTGTGTGTGTGTGTGTGTGTGTGTGTGTGTGTGTGTGTGTGTGTGTGTGTGTGTGTGTGTGTGTGTGTGTGTGTGTGTGTGTGTGTGTGTGTGTGTGTGGTGTGTGTGTGTGTGTGTGTGTGTGTGTGTGTGTGTGTGTGTGTGTGTGTGTGTGTGTGTGTGTGTGTGTGTGTGTGTGTGTGTGTGTGTGTGTGTGGTGTGTGTGTGTGTGTGTGTGTGTGTGTGTGTGTGTGTGTGTGTGGGTGGGTGGGTGGGTGTGGGTGTGTGTGTGTCTCTGAGAGTGCTGCTGAATCAGAGCATGTAATTGGTTTGTAGATAATTTAATATAATTCCACACAGACACACCTACAGTAATAATGGCATGTACACTACACACTTCAGAATCAGAAATAGGTGTATTGCCAAGTTAGTTCACACATATGAGGAATTTGCCTTGGTGTATATGGTACTGTATAGATTGTTTGTAAGAAAAGGACCAAACAAATCTAACAATTATAAAAAACTATTTTCAGATACAATTAGCCGTAATGTGAATGTCTTTAACTACTATGCAATCAAACACACATGACTTAACACACCCACACACACACACACACACACACACACACACACACACACACACACACACACACCCACACCCACACACACACACACACACACACACACACACACACACACACACACACACACACACAGAGATGATTAAGCAGTAATAGGGTCCCAGGGAAGAGGCCAACAGAGATTTTCATCCAGCATGACTGTGAAGTAGGGCGGAGGATAAAGCATCTCCAAGGAGGAACACAAACACACACACACATACACAAGTTCATATACACTTTCTGTTGCCACATGTCCACTCACTCACAGGCCAATGCGTCCGGGCGCGCTCCTCCCTCCCACAGCGCAATTCCCTCTCAAGCATCCGCAGTGTCCATTTGGAGGAAGAGGGGATGGATGGAGGGGAGGCAGAGTGAGAGGAGGGGTTGGATCGGGGGATGGAGGACTATCCATGCATGCAGAACCACAAATTCACTCACCCAGGCTAGCCCTAAGAACAAGCCCTACTCGACACACACACACACCCGGACCGGCCTCTCTGGAGACCCCCGGGGCCCTGTAGCGTTTCTATATCACGTTGGCCCCGGCAACTTCACAAACAGCCTCCATAACATCACATGCTCTCGCTGCCTGAACTGTACTAAATGGGTACACTGTGTTCATGGATGCAGCTCTTACAGTTCTGGCCTATATGCTAACACTGTCACTGCCCCCCCCCGCCAGCTGATAAGACACACAAACTTGACTCAGTGGTCCTTGTGTCCGTTATCATTTGTATTATTATTATCATCACAGATCTAATTAGGACTTGTTGAAGTTATCGGCCTTTTAAAATCACACATGGAGTGGTGGAAGAAGCTGGAAGTATAAGTCTGGCATTCAAATGTTAAAGTAGAAGTGCAGAGTATTGTCATTAAATATACAATAGTATTTATTATATCATTGGATTATTATTTCAAAGTGCTGGTAAAGGTGGATCTAACTTTAATGAGTTTTTGTACTTTTCTCAATCCATAATTGTACATAATAATGTATAAGTCGATTACAATTTATTTTCTTTTTTTAATGTATTTTCATTTTTTATTTTATTTTCTGGTTTTTAATTGAATTTATTTTTCTTATTTTATCCTTATTTCATCTTTATGTTATTCAGTCGTCAGTTATTGACTTCTGTTGGTACTTAGTGTTTTTATTAATCACAAAAATATATGTTACTACGTAGAAAGGGGGGTTAATAGTGTTGTTTATTTGTTTATATTTTGGTTTGTGAAGCTTGTTGTGACACTTTTGTGTTTGCAAAGTTCTATAAAAAAAAGTTTGGTTTGATATATCCATCCACCAATTCTACTTTATCTCCTTCTACTAACTTTGCTGTGTTGCGTAACTGCCACCGTTGCTTCAGTGTGCTTGAAAGGTTAGGCAAATAAATATTGCATTACAAGACGAGGAGGTTTTTCTAAACGTCTTTAGATTCATGAGGAAACCAAACCCCATATTGCTTCTCTGACTGGGAATTAGCCGGATTGTGTTGACACATGGTATGTTTAAAGGGGCTTAAATGTAAATTGGCTTCTTAATTTAATTTTAAATCAGCGCGAACAGCTGCTATAGATATTATCTACTTATATCTGCAGAAAATCACCCTGTCATTCACAACTGCAGAGAGATTAGTGCCTGGCTCATTCAGAATGAGCATTGTTCTCTATTGTGTGGAACTATTAGACCATAAAGAGTCCTTTTTCTGGTCTGAAGACGTGAACGCATTCCACTTTGGGTGACGTGCATTTGACAGATCGATGGCGACTAGTGAGGGAAACACAGGAAGTGGCACTTGGGGAGAAAAATGCCAAATGTTTTTCAGGCACAACAGAGTTCCTACAAAGTGACAAAGTGAGTTTCAGCTCCACAGTCACGACCGGATGTGCTTTTCTTTTCTCTTTACATCAAGTTTGTGTCTTAAGTTATTGTGAAACTAAAGGACAAGGTCATCTTTGCTGAATTAGCACACATCTAAAAGTTAAATGAGCGTCCCAGGTGGCTGAGAGTTGATGTGCGCTCCTGTGTGCGTGAACACTGTCTGAACTCTTCTGCTCTCAAATTCACACACACAGATGGTACAAGGCTTGCAGATGCAGCGCAATCACAAAGCTCCACCTCCAGAGAGACAGAGACGTAGGAGGAGAGAGGGAGCATATTTTTTTCTGATGTCAATTATGAATAGAACGACCTGTGCTTAAAGGTGAAAAACGTCCCAGGGTGACATGTGTGCATTGGTGCGTTCATACAGTCTAAATGTACCAAGTAGAATGAAATGAGAAGGAAACTGAGTTTGTTTTTCATCCCCAAAGACAAGTCAAGTCTTCGGTCAAACATGGTTCATAAAGGTGGAAATAAATGTGAAATCAATACAAAAACAACTCCACCTGGTTTAAGAATCAGGTTTTGTTAAATGCTGCATTCAAAAACACAGTAGGAGGAATTAGGGTGTCAAAAAAGGGTGCAAATATAGAAATATAATGAAATTTTTTTTTTTTTAAACTATTATAAAAAATACTAAATAAAATCTATTGTAAAAAAGCAACAAAAAAATAAGTAAAGATACAAAAAGCTTAGATATATAATCAAAATATGTTAATATATATCCTAAATTATAATATTCAAAAATAATAAAAAATAAAGCTTAATTATAAATAATATACAAAATATTATATACAATTATTTTGAGCAAATAAAATGACAAATGACCCTGAAAAACAAAAATATGGGCAGTATATCAGAAGATAAAGTGGAAGAGCTGTGTAGTTAAGTAAGAGGTAGCAGAGAACAGAAATGTGCAAAACACACAGACACAAGCATGTTATAAAATCTTCTATTCTGTGGAATTTCTGTCGTTTTCTGTCACAGAAACTCCACTGCTTTTGATAATTATTTAAAGCAGCTGCTGTTTGGAAATCACGGGCTAACAATGTGCTTTTTTTGTGTGTTTTTGTTCCTTTAGCAACTCAACTGAGGCTGGGGGGACATATGTTAAGAAGTGCTGCAAAGGCTTCTGCATCGACATTCTGAAAAAGATTGCCACGTATGTAAAGTTCACCTATGACCTTTACCTGGTAACCAATGGCAAGCATGGCAAGAAAATCAACAACGTCTGGAATGGGATGGTGGGAGAGGTAAGAGACACCACATTTTTCTGTGTACTTGTCTTTATTTAGATTTGTATGGTTTATTACATTTTATTTGTGCATGAACCTGTGCTTGCCTCTTTACGTTTGTCTGTATATGTACTGGCACTGTGATTTAATCATCTACATTTCCCCTCTGTGGGACAAATACAATCATTCAGATTTAGATTATTTAGTAGTAGCAGACTACTGACTAGCTTACCTTAAAGACTAGCTATCTTTTCCTGCTAGTCTTTAAGGTAACATATAAGAAAATGTATTGATGAGTTTTCACTTGTAGCAACTCTGAAATGTTAAGCCTAGGCTGAGAGGAAATTACAGATGTCTCTGTGACGGGATATTCCTGTTCCTTATGTTCCAAAAAAAAAAGCTTTAGTTGTTGACTTTGCGAAACTTCCACAGCGCAGGGAAAACACTTTCAGCTACGAGGCGTTGGCAGCAGCTGTAAATGCTTGGAAAGTAAACAAATCTTAGCTACTCCTGCAGAAAGTGTTTTGCATATCTTTAATTGCCAGCTCCAACTTGAAGTCCCAGAGTTCGTTTTAGGACTGTAAACTTATTGCTGATTATATATATATATATCTTATTTCATGGCAGACTTTTCCCACTAATTTGAAGTTCATTCATCTTATTTAGCAGTGACACCCGTTAACATATTGATTTTAAGAATCAGCCTGGGATTAAAAACTGTATTGATGTGGAGTCAATGAGATTCAAATGTTCTGGGGTATGCTTGGCAGGAGTTTGGATCTATTTTGGTTTAGAGTTTTTAGAGCGTTATAATGAAGATATGTAGTAGGTTGACTACTGAAGAGAATCACCAAATAGGGGAGTTTTCTTGCATATTTGGTCATGAGTTTTTTCTGTACTTCTGAGGGTCTAAAGCTAATCTGTTAGCATCAGTGCCAGTCAGACTGAACTGTCACCCACTTCATATGTGAAAAACCAGTGAATGACAAAATTATTAAACAATGTTCTCTTCTTTCCCCTTCTACCTAATGATTTACCCATAATCCTTCTCCTTATTTCCCCCATCCCTCTTAATTTACCCCTTTTTAATCCTCATCTCATCCACCTTTCCTCAAACCAACCATCTTTCTTCTCCCATATCTTCTTCCTCCCCCTTCACATCAATCTCTTCCTCCCTCCCTGTCTCGCTTCCTTCATCCCTAATCACCCTCCTCATCCATCCATCCATCCCTTTCCTCCCTCCCTCCCTCCCTTTCGCCCCTCGTCCCTCCCTCTCCTCCGCCCTTAAAGGTGGTCTATAAGAAAGCCGTCATGGCCGTCGGATCTCTGACGATCAATGAGGAGCGTTCTGAGGTCATCGATTTCTCCGTCCCGTTCGTGGAAACGGGGATCAGCGTCATGGTCTCCCGTAGCAACGGAACGGTCTCCCCGTCAGCCTTTCTCGGTAACTGTCACCGAATGAACTGTGTTGCTTTGACTCAGGAGGGATAGGGAGGAAGATCTGTTTGCTTTATTTCTGTGTATGTGAGTGTAGAGAGGTATTTGTTTTGAGTGTGTGGGGTGTGTGTGTGTGTATGTGTGTGTGTGTGTGAGTGTGTGTGTGTGTGTGTGTGTGTCGACAACACGCTGCTCTGTTACGCAGCTGTCAATACTTGCTCTTTCATCGCTGGGATTTAGCTCGACTCCTACTCTCCGCCACAGCGACTCTCACTTACCTGAGAGGGTCTTAACCGCAGGATTTCCAAATGGAGTGATCGTAGATATCCCTGTTTCGGCTGCTCAGTCACGTTCGTTTCGATCCGAGTTCCTGTACACAAAGGCACACGCAAGCATAAAAGTGAAGAGGTACACACACTCACATGTATGCAGCGCGCCGTTACTGCTGTGAAAGTGGCAATTATAAGGGCTTATCAGGAATACCCTGTTTTGGCCGCATGCCAGGATGCACACACACTAGCACACACACTCATAAAGTGCGCGGCCCTTTGCCAGCAGTGCTCTCCCATACATTAGAGCCCGGTTTAATCTCTGCGGTAGTGTTGTGAGCTCCGAGGGAGGACAGGAGTGCTGACACCAGGGCTTCCTGTGCTGCGCGCCTCCTCACACTGTCAAATAGGAGGTGGTCTATGTATATGCAAGTGTGTGTGTGTGTGTGTGTGGGGGGAGTCAGTTTGTTAAGCCATGCAGTACTTTCCTCCATGTGATTGATTTATTCATTCAGTTCATGGAAAGACAGAAAGTGTCAGAAAAAGTGATGTGTAAGAGATAAAAAAAATGTAATCCAACATGTGTTAATACTTAATCTCTGTCTTTTTATCCTCTCTCTTCCCCTCTCTCAGAGCCATTCAGTGCATCAGTGTGGGTCATGATGTTTGTGATGCTACTACTGGTGACTGCAATGGCTGTCTTTATGTTTGAGTACATCAGTCCTCTTGGATTCAACCGAAACCTGGCGCAGGGCAGAGGTACGCATCCACACACATGAGAAAACACTTTTATCTCTGCATTGTGTGTGCTTTTTCTTCTACTAAACCATCATCCCTCTCCTTCGTCCTCTCTTCCAGACCCCCATGGCCCTTCCTTCACTATGGGCAAGGCAGTGTGGCTGCTGTGGGGTCTGGTCTTCAACAACTCTGTGCCTGTTCAGAACCCGAAAGGAACTACCAGTAAGTTCATAGTGTCAGTGTGGGCCTTCTTCGCTGTCATCTTCCTGGCCTCCTACACTGCCAACCTGGCCGCCTTCATGATCCAGGAGGAGTTTGTGGATCAAGTCACCGGGCTCTCCGACAACAAGGTAGAGGATGATGTTTGGGAGTGGTACTTTGTTGATTACATTTGGCCTGGAGGGGGGTTTGTTAGTCAGTTCAAAAGTTAGATTTGAAAGTAACAGCCCAACCACATTTTCACATTTTCATTTGTAAGTCAAAGTTGTATTGAATGGTTCATATAGAACAGTGAAATACTGGTGGTACCCTGCATCAGCAAACCCCACTCCCACAGGGTCCTGGCATAGACATGACAAGACATGGCATGGGGAAAAAAGAAACATAAATAATACAACATTAAAAAATAAATTAAGTTAATCAGCAATGTGGCATAAAAAGTGTGTGCACAAACGCTTTGTGGCTCACTTTGAAATGTAAGTCTCTATCGGCTTCTATGTGTGTGTCTAGAAACGTTCCCAAGGAGTATCTGCATTATTCCATTTTCATTATCTTAAACTGGGAATGTTGGCATTGGAGCTGCTGTTTTCAACATCCAGAGAGGGTACAACATGATGATCTTATGTCGCTGAAACACATTTTGAATGCAAATGTATTCCAACATGTATGCACTTCTAAAGTCTCAAACTCACAAGTTCTACAATCGTAAGTGTTGAGCATACTTTACTCATAAGTATCAAAGAGGACTTGACTACCTTTTCAGTGCCTATCTTAAAAAGCCAAGCAGTTCAGCGATGCATTTGCTGCAACAATAGTACAAAGAAGTGTCATGTACTATAGAGAATTGAATATGAAATGTCATGCGGTATATGTGTGACATTTCATACAATAATTCCAGTGCACTCCAAAAGTAATTCCACTCTTGCTGGTAAAAGCATCCGCTGTAAAGATTGTGCAGGAAATCCATAAAAAAGGAATTTCTTAGACATTTGGATCCACAATGCAAGTATTTGGAATTGTGTCTTGATTGTCGTGTTACGTTTGTGTTTGAGGTGAATCCTTTCACACACATTCACAGACATTTCTAGTCTGCAAAGTGTGGCGCTAAAATTAGCTTCATTTTATAGCATGTCTAGAAAAAGGGTTCTGCCATTTCAGCATTAACTTAGGTTATAAAAAGGTTAATATTATAATTTCAAATCTTTTCAATGAATATAGCCATTGCTTGTAATACCACTGTTATGCCATTATGTAATTGCAAATTACTATACAGGCACACTTTGATAATTCACACTGTAATACAATGATGCATAGATATGGAAGGGGAAATGGTGGCTCTGCGGGAGGAGAGAGACAGGCTAAAAGATGAAAGAAAAAGGTCAAGTGCTATGTAAAAAAATGGGAAAGAAGAGCAAGACAAAAGGGTAGAGACTTCCTGAGGAGAGATAGGCGTTGGTATGGGGGGGAGGCTTCCAAGGAGAGAGCATTTGAAAGTGATGTAGAGGGTTTTGACAACATACAGAAGGAGAGAAGGAGGGAGGGATGGAGGAAGGGGTACAGAAACTGGCAGGAGGGTGACTGAGGAATAGCGAGAGGCCAATACACACAAGATGGTACAAGACACCAGGCGGACAGATATGGGCCAAGCTGACGGCTGAGGAAGGGAGAAAGGAATAAGGGGGGTGAAAGTAAAGGAGATATGGGAAGACAGAGAGGGCCAGGGAAGAATGGAAACAGACAAAAAGGGTAAACGGCCACTCAGACAGATATGCTGAGCGAGGCTGGACATTGAGCCATCTCTGACCCAAACATGATGAAGAAAAAATCCTCCATTCAGATGCCGGTCAGTGAGGTATACTTAAAGCTACCTTAACTGATTTTAGACCACTAGGGGGCAAAGTGACAGCAAAAAGCCTTAGATTATACTGCTTATCAATGTCTTACGGCTAACATGTTAGGAAACAGTCGCCTACTTTAACATATAGCAGGCATTGGGCAACATCCATCCCATTGACAGCATCTTTCCTATAGCATAAATGTAAGTGCTGTTAAGTTGGTTGTTGGTCACCAAACAACACTTAAGTTTCACCCAAAAAGGCTTTGATGCAACCATGGAAACATTACACTCCACTGACACCTTTGTACAAAACAACTGCCATTGAAAACTGCCCTGTTTCACCCTGCATATATTGCAAGGAAAGTTTAGTTAAAGGTGGGGTAGGTAAGTTTGAGAAACCGGCTCGAGATACACTTTTTGTTATATTCCATGGAATGCTCTTAACATCCCGATAGCAATGAATATCTTAAGTGTAAAAGTGTAAAAATGTCATCTGTGGAAGCCGTAGTACTGTAAAAAGCACGACCAATCATTTTAGCCGGCCCGGCTAAAATAACTGGATGGCCTACCTGCCTGTCAGCCTTCCATCTGTGCACAAACTTATCTCGTGCCCTCATTGGTCATGTGGGCGTTCGTGGGTGTTGGAGGAGGGGCTCTGTAAGGAAGTGGCAGATTTTTTCCGGCTGTGTATTTTCAAATTCTAGCGCACTCGAGCTGGTTTCTCCAAAATTACCTACCCCACCTTTAAGTGTTACTTAAAAACGCTTCACTGTGTGGATTTGAGGTGATGGGAACCTCCTAAGTTTGCAACCAACCAGATGATCACAGATATTCTAAGGCCAAACATTTTAGATTTTCCCTCAAAATCTGTGATTTTAGTTTCAGTACAGCGATCTTGAATCTGGCTAAGCAACCTTTTTAAATGCCATAAGTCATTGTATTCACTTTTCAGTCTGCCTAACGTATGCCAATCATTGGTACGTGCAAGCTAGGAATGCCAAAGTCTCTGCAATTGAATTTATTTTTGAATAGATCACATCAGTGACTTACAAGTATAAATACAATGTGGAGATGTACAATCGAACAAAGGGTATGTGGTTCTCCTAAAATGACCCTTATACTGCATTTGAAATCATTGGGAAAAAAAACGATATGTTTGCACATTCACCCTCCCTGGGCTCTCACATTATAAATGATAACAGGGTTCAACAACTTTAGCACATTTGTGTCACTTTGCCTATAAAGTTGACAACACATTTAAATGTTTTGATTCATTTCAGGTGGGGACAGCAGGAAGAGCTGTAATGGTTGATGTTATCTTTTATAAACAGGAAGTTATGATTGCGTGCTGAATTGATGGCAACACTTCTCTTATGGGAGAGTGAAGGTCATTTAACAGGTCTCTGTCGTTTAAGGCTGTACAGTCACCAGGGATTTCAGTTTTTTTACTTTGACTTATTTTCTATGCTACAGTAGCTGAAGAGTACACAGTGTTCTGGTTTCTTAACAGCTCAGAGTAGAGCATGTTTTCAGTGCACACATTTTAACAATTCAAATGTTAAACAAGCAAGTGCACTGCTGAGGTTTTGGCAGTTGGTCATGGTGACATAATAGTAACCGCAGTAACCTGGTTTTAGAAGTGGCCAAATGCATCCGATCTCAAAGGAAGAAAAACCTTTTGTATCTAATAATATAAATACATAACATTTGTTTGTCAGGGTTTTTCTGACAAGTGATGGTATTTGTATATTATTATTCTCATTGGGGACTTGTCCTGGAAAAAATATTGCACCTCATGCCAGTCCGTCATATACTTCAATACTGTAGACTGCCTCTGGAGCAAATTGGGATGAAGTATCTTGCTTGGTGGACACACATTTATCCCGTTAACCACGGCCTCCCCAATATATTTTGAACAATAGGGCAAATCTAGCAACTTTAAAGGTGTGAACTTGACTGAAAGCACTTAACTACAGTGCCGTTTCTTATATTTATTCTATCTTTTTGTAAAATGTGACATAAAGGTGAGTCTAAAGTGGTAAAGGCATCTTTTATCTGGAGTGTGATTGATTCACCAAAACGACGTGGAATCAATGATAAGCGCTCTTGGATACAGCTGCCCTTCGAAGCAGGTTGAGAACATTTTGAGAAATCCATCGATGCCAAAAACACTTTGGCAAATTTGGTATACGTTTTTTTTTCTATAACTTCTATCATGAGCCTTTAAATTCCGAATTTATTTATTTTTGTATTTTATATGAATGTTATTGTATCTTCAGCAGTCTCTTAACTTTTTTTTTTCTATAGCCTTCATGTCATGTGACCAAATGACTCCAAATAAATGCAGCCTAGTAATTTCTACACTGAACAAGGAGGACACGATTATTATTTTTTTCTATTTTAGGTGAATATGTTTATGAACAAATCAGCAGGTTTTTATTTTAAATTATTTCCAATAGCTTCTATGTCATGTGACCTATTTACTCCAATCAATGCAGCATTGTATTACTACACCGGTTAAGTATGAAGCACCTCTCTTTGTAGGATTTGAGTGTTTTTTCTATTTTCGATGAAGATTGTTATCAACTATTTTTTTGAAAAGTCTAATTTGTTCAATGTCTCCCATGTCACATGACCAAACTTCTCCAAATCAAGATCTTGAATTACTTTTAGAATGAGAAGGCAGATTTAAAATTGAGGAGAACATTTAACTACAAGCTGAATAACAATGCAAAACTTTGCAGTGACACCACAATAGCAGTTTTTTGTAAAGAGTTTAGAGGACCTTGAGAACCGCTGCTTTAATAGAGACACAGTCGATTTGTAGAAGAACAAAGTGGCATGTTAGAGCGATGGATGGGCAAACAGGAGCATTACGTTCTAGACACAGTTAGACACACATTCAAAAGGGAGTCCTGTGCTTGTATAACAGCAGGACTTGCATAATAAGGAGATGGAGAGGAAGGGGAGAATTGAAATAGAAATGGGACAGCATGAGAGGTGAGTTAGACAGATTGGACGCACTGATGTTAATGTACAAAAATCAAGTACATTATTAAAAGCATAATTCTTATATAATGGATGTATGTATTTATTTTCCCTCTATGCTTGGAAATTCAGCCTAAAATGACAGACATTTACATACAAACCGCTAGATAGAAAAGGTTGGGAGATGATTTAAATCGCCTGTTAACAACATCTCGATATCTGGAGTGCTTCGCCGCGGCTCATGGCTGGGGGGCAGTGAGTGCTCTTATCTCCACCTGTCTGACACACAGAGCCTCGCCTCTTTCATTTTCTCATCATCGTTGCATCAAGCTTTCATTACAAGCAGCTGCTGCGGTTCTCAAAAGCCCTTCACTTGTAATTATCCAGCTCGAGAGGAGTTCAGTCCATACAGTATCTGTATCACCCCCTGCAGATCTGACCCCCTTCTCCCCATCATATATCCCCTCTTCTGACCTCAAAGCTTCTGCTCCACCTTAAAAGAGCCAGAAATTAGGTGAATATGAGGATGGAGAAACAATAGGAGGGTCTGCGTGAGGAGGCAGTCTCCTGAGGGCCATCTCTCGTGATGCAGACACACACCATGACATCACCGCTAACCTGACCTGATTATACAACACAGATGCACATGTGGGCAGACAGATAGAGTATGCATAAATATTTACATGCATATACAATGCAGATACATTTATGATATAACTAGTACACATAAACAATTCAACAATCACGCACACAGATGCTTTTTTTTGCAGATGTTAAACAGATACTTACTGTAACAGACATTTTGAGGCGAATATCAGAGTTATCACTACCATTCTAATGTGTAAGACGGCCGAACTCAAGCGACCATAAAGTAAAAACTCAATAAAATGTCGGATTTTTAACACAAACAAAACATTTTCTGTGGGTTAAGGAAACAAAACTACTTGGTTTGCATTGGGAGAATACTGTATTCTGGGTTAAAATAACTATGATTGTAAAGTGAAACTGAAAGTTCATTATTAAAGGTGGGGTAGGTACTTTTGGAGAAACCAGCTCGAGTGCGCTAGAATTTGAAAATACACAACCGGAAAAAATCTGCCACTTCCTTACAGAGCCCCTCCTCCAACACACACAAACGCGCACATGACCAATGAGGGCACGAGATAAGTTTGTGCACAGATGGAAGGCTGACAGGCAGGTAGGCTATCCAGTTATTTTAGCCGCCCGGCTAAAATGATTGGTCGTACTTTTTACAGTACTACGGCTTCCACAGATGACATTTATTTATGGATTTTTTGTCAAAGCACTTAAGATATTCATTGCTATCGGGATGTTAAGAGCATTTCATGGAATATAACAAAAAATGTATCTCGAGCCGGTTTCTCAAACTTACCTACCCTACCTTTAAGGTCTTAAATAAATATTTCACATTGGACACAAATAACAACCATCCATCTTTCTTGAGCTAAATCCCATAAGGAGTTCCTCGCTCTCTACAATAACACGCAAACCAATTGTTTTTTTAAATGGTGGCTCTTTAGGGAAATAATCTTAAGCAATATAAAAGTGCGGGGAAAAAAGGCAGCGTGCTCATTGACGTTTTTCTAAGTTAGTTAATTGTGTAGGTTTTGAAGAAACTGAACACACATGATACTACTATGCAACTAATTGACCTATAAGTTAAGTCACCACTGTGTTGGATGAATACATGAAAGTGAAGCAAAACATCGATTAGGAAGGTTATTGAATTATTATTTTACAGCTGTTTTAATAATATTGAGTGCACAACAACACACACACACACACACACACAGACACACATATATACACACACACTCAGACACACTGTGGTTGGAGTGGAGCCTATAATAAACACTTCTAATTGATAGGGTTTGCCTGTTTCTGGCAATAAGGGCAGATTGTTACCGCAGTGCTTGAGGGTTGTTACTGGGGCGACGAGCACACGACTACAAAACCCTCTAACCTGTACACAGACTGAATTACACCTGAGGGAGACACGGGGGGGGAGGGAGACAGAGAGACATGATGGGAGCGCTCAAAACAAATCCAGTTAGAGGGAGGAAGAAAAGATGGAAAATAATAGAATATGTTTCCTTTTGTGGCTAATCTACTGAAGTCTGGGTGAATCCAATGTTTATGTTAAATATTGGATATGGTCTCTTGTAAATTTAGTAGAAATATTAAATAAAGAGCTTACTGTATGTAGATAGGCAAAGAGGTGCCTAAATAGAAAGGGTAACTTAAGATACATTTGTAGAGCAGGGTAACGATTTCAAGAGTGAAATATATAGGTATAATTAATCCTAATGTATAATTGGAAAATGGCCGAGGGGAGAATAATTGTAATTTAAGTTTACATAAATTAAGTGGTAAGCCTCCAATCCAGGTAAGAGATACTGCTGCTTTGTTTCTAAATGTAATATAAGAGCATGCACAGGTTGTTCTATAAAATGCAAAATCTTAATACAGTAATCCCAGAGGTACATTTTAAAGAATAAGACAATTACGTTTTAGTTAGGGCTTTTTACACTGCAATCTACAACTGAAGAATGAAACATTAGAATTCCCAGTATTTAACCAGGGAAATGAAGAGTCAATTTAGGTCGAGTCACTTTTATTTATGTAGCCTGATGTCACAAATCACAAATGTGCCCTATGGGGCCTTTGCAATCAGTAGAGCAATCTGTCTTTTGCAGATAAAAGAAAAATCCCCAGACAAAAGCCTGGGATAAAAATAGAAGAAACCTCATGAAGAGCAACTGAGGAGGAATCCCTCTCCCACAGCAGACAGACGTGTGAGAGATTGTGTCTCCTTTGAACAAAATGATACCTAAAAGGACATATATGGAGAAACTCGATCAGACTAGGGACAGATAGAAGCCCTGCGGTCTCAAAGAGTCCTGATTGGAGTATAAGGTTTAAGGGGATCAAACAGGTAAGAAAAAAACATGCCCAAAAGAATTGTGTAAGTTATCAGAAGCAACTTAAAGTCTGGTCTAACATGGATAGGGATCAAGCGAGGTATTTTGCGTAGGTGGAAGAAAGCAATTTGTTGATATCTTTATTGTGCAGATAGGATATGGATAAAAGTTTAAAAAGTGTTCTGCCTTTCAAGTCTGCATTTATACCACCATGAACATTGTATACAAGAAACAGTCTGCATAATAGCTTCATTTGAAATTCAGATTCAGCTTGTGGCTACCTCACCATGGTAACTAAATATATGTCCATTTTAAACAGCGATAACATGAAAATGGCAACAGTTTTTACAATACTTTTGAATTAGAGCAATACATTGATTTGTGTCACAGTAAGGACTTTGATACAATAGGTGACATTTTAACTTTTCTTACTGAAAACCAACATTTACTACAAAATAAGGTCCTTTCCAAATGTGACTAATGCAATTTTTGTATTACATTAGTACTTATTTTGGGGAGAATTAAATATATCTAATCAAGACAATCAAGGGAAAGTCCATCTCTTCAATCTGACGAATAAGGTACCAATTGGTAAAACCTACCCTTTTTGTGCTTGCGTCCTACTTATTGACAGATAAAACAGAAAAAAGCACAAACACACATATTTTTGGAAACGATTCTGTCCCTCCTTCGCGCCATGTTTATCCTCTCTTCTTGCTTCTTCTCCATCTTTCCTCCAACACAGTTTCAGAACCCGTATGCATACTCGCCTCCGTTCCGCTTCGGGACGGTTCCAAACGGATCAACAGAGAGAAACATCAGGAAAAACTACCCCGCTATGCACCAGTACATGACAAAATATCATCAAACTGGAGTCGTGGACGCACTTGTCACCCTCAAAACGGGGTAAGGGAACACTATTTGTGCATGATTACGAGTTAGAGATTCCCTTTACTGATCCGTGATCAAATACTTGTTCAGTAATGCAAAAAAAATGCACCTGTCAACCTCTAAAAGAAACACTCAGTTGTTGGGCTCCTACAAATAGATGTGTGTGTAATTGCATGTCTGTGAGTGTGCTTTCTGTCATGTGTTCCAGTGTGTGTGTGTGTGTGTGACAGCTCCTCTGAGACAGGGGATAAATGGGTTTCCTCATTGGGAACAGCAGGAGCTATTTTTAGTACCGGTCTCTACAATAGGACCGGTGGTGGGGGTGCAATGGAAGTATATTGACGACAAACATTTTGAGAGAGCACAGAACAAATTTGAGCGCTACTCAGTCTGCAAGTAAACCTTTGAAAGCGCAAAGGGACGGATCTGTAAAAGCAGAATTAGATTTGCCGACGCAGAAGGGCAGCGTTGGAGCGTGACAAATGGTTCGGCTATTCAATAGAGGAATTGTATATAATCTTTCTTGAAAAAACATACCCTACTAGTGTGAATAGCACACTATGGGTATCAGTCTGGTTGCCAGAATGTATAGTGCAAACCAAATGCTCTTTAAAATGGATTTTGTAGTCTAAACGATAAGGGATATATGCATTAAATAGTCAAATAACATGTTGTCCCTAAGCATATATGGCCCTCTGTTGGTCTTTATAAAGGAGGGATTTTATTTTTAACTCTCAAATCTTGAAGTTCTGCTCTTACAAATCTTCGCCTGTGCTCTCTCAAATGTCGCCTTGCAGACTGAATAGCGCTCAGAATTTTCTTTATGTTCTCTTAGATCTTTTGTTGTCAATATGCTTCCATATTATGTGTGTGTAAGAGAGGGAGGAAGGCTTATCACCACAGTTAGAGTGAAAGATTAGAACCATTAGGGTTGAATGGATGAGGTGAAAAGGGAAAAGTAGAGCTCAAGGCAGGAGGAGCAGAGGCAGAGGGTTGACACTCATTGCACAATCACATGGGAATAAGAGGAAAGGGGCGGGGTAGGGGGCCAAGGGCAGGAGACCTGATTGGAGGAAATGGAGGAAGTGTGAAGGGCAGGCGTAAAGAGCAAAGAGACAAGAGGAGAAGAAGGTGGTAATGGGATGGAAAAGGAAGGGCAAGAGAAAGAGGAAATTGAGGGTAAGAGTGGAAAGGGGAATGGGACGAGAGATAGAGGAAGGGGACATGGAAGGACGGGGGGGGGGACATTAAGGAATGGAGAGAAAAACATGTTGGCAGTAGAGGACATAAGGTTGATCGGGTGATATGACAAGATGTTATAACTGATTGGTTAATGGCTACAGGGTTTGATCCAATCAGAGTTCACCATTTGAAGGACAGGCTGCCTCGTGAAAAAAAAAAAAAAGGGAAAATAAGAATGTGATCCATGATTTTTATGCAGGTGTGTATCTCGAGCTTACTCTCTCTCATCCATTAGTCATAAGTAAACTGAATGTAAACACCTAGGTTAAACCACTGCTGCATGTATAATGCCCTCGCCTGTGTTGTTGCATTAACATACAGCACCGAGGTAAATACAAATAAGCAAAACCCCGGTTTACTAATAAGACATGCACGCAAGCTTAGAAGTAACGCTCGTGTGTATCCGCACCCACGGCTAGCTGCAGGTGTGTGTATCCAGTAATACCCTCATTGATAATTCTATTCTGCGGTATTAGCAGATGAGCAACACGGCGGCGTTCAGCTGTTTGAGGCTCGATGGCTGGATTAGCTGTGATCACACATAATGCTGACAGGCTTTACATGCCAAATCTGTTGCAACCACAAGACGCAAAACTATGCACCGAGGAGTTGAATTGATTACGGGACTTAAATTACCCGCAGTACCAGCAAGGTTTCGAATTTGTAAAGGTCAATTAAGGATAAAATGTTGATTAATATTGATGCGTTCATATCCACATTATGCCAGTGTCCTAGCACACAAAAGCAACAGGAGAAACACACCCTCTTCATTCATTTTCAATGAGAACACTGTCTGCACAGCGGGATCCCAATGCAGGGTTTTTTGGGAACACAATGACTGTAGGATATCATGGCACTGCACAAAGTCTCACATGCAAATATGGATACAGAGGAGCAGAGGATTTACTGCTGTTGTGCTAACTTTCAGTGTTTTCAGAGATTCAACACGAAGGCTCTCTGCATCTCCTGGGCCTTCAACCTGAACTGTTTGTGTTTCCTTTCCTCTCAGGCGGACCCCTTGAGTTCTTATGACACAGTGCTGCTGTCAGTCTAAATGTTTTAACTGAAACATCATTTTTGATACATAAAATAGCCTTTCTGTTCTGCGGTGGAATACAGATTTGTACACATTAAGCACCATTGAATTCAACTAAAACTTTGATTTTATACAGAAACTTTCTAGCAAAAGGTCATACCATGAAACATTTAGAATTTCCAATTCAATGTGTATTAGGCTCTCTGAAGAAGTTCTGCTAAAATGTTTTCTTCAGGGTCAAGATGGAGTTCATGTTATTTACTGCACTGCAGTGTCCCTGTAGTGGTGAAAAACATGATTAACAGTCACACTAAATGCCGTGTTTGAGATTAAATTCAGAGGTATAAATAAAAAGTGGCAAAAGAAACTACATTTCATCCATCCGAAAAAAAGGTGTGACATATTGTGATGGCTAAATCCCTCTCCAAGCCATTAGAGCTGCAGTATGTCTGGCTGCTGGCAAGCACACAAGTGAGCAGCCACAATCACACTGATACGCAAGTGGACACGCACACACACACACAGACGGACACACGCGGCTGGTTTCCTACATGTTTGGACACACAGCCTGCGTGTGGATGGAGCCAGTGCTGGGTTAAGCTAATTACACAGCTGAAGTATCGGCTGTGAGCCTCCGTTAGAGGGCTGGATCTGACATTCAGTAAATGCCAGCCAGTCACTGCACTATTAGCAAGGCTCTCTGTGCGTATATGTATGTATGTGTGTGTGTGTGTTTGTGTGTCCGATCCAACACGGAGAGAGTGAAAGAGCAGCGGTTAGTAATGGCATCAGTTACACGGAAAATGTCAGTCTGGAATCTTGGCATTTCTACGTTCTACTTCGCAACCTTCCCTATTATGTGTGCGTGTGTGTGTGTAGACGGAGGCAGAAAGTGAGATTGTGTCTATCAAAAGTTTGTTTAGGTCGGCCATGTGCCTCCAAGGTCCTATCATCAGCGAAGCGTGCTGTATTGAACCGCAGCCCCTCCCCGCTGTGTCCTCTGTGTGTTTGGTTACGCTTGGATTACACTCCTATTGTAGATGATTTAACACCTTCGAATTGATCCACAAACAACACGTTCTGAAATATAAGCTGCCTCTCCTGCTCTCTGTCTCCTCCTGTGCACTTTTCCGTCACTCTTTAAACAAAAAAAAACGTGAAACCCCTCATGCATCTTTATCCCTTCCCTCTGTCTGTTTTCTTCTGTCTCTTTCCTCGGGTCTTTTTTCTCCTCCTTTGCAGGAAACTGGACGCCTTCATCTACGATGCTGCGGTGTTGAACTACGCGGCCGGCAGAGATGAGGGATGTAAGCTGGTGACCATTGGCAGCGGGTAACCAAAGCTTTAATTCTTTTCAAAAGACACTTTTAAGTGTGGATTGTCTTCACTTCATCGTCTGATCCTGCCATTCTTTGGTCCAATCCATTGCGTCAACTTGCGTTAAGGGTTTGTTTTATATTTGTAACGCAAACGTTCTGTGCTTTCAAACGTATAAATGTAAAAGTTCGACTTTTTTTTGGAAATAAATAGCTTTCTTGCTGAGAGTTAGATGAGAAGAATGACCACCCTCATGTCTGTACAGTAAGTATGAAGCGACCACCAGCAGCTGGCTAACTTAGCTTAGCACAAAGAGTGAAAACAGAGGGAAACAGCTAGCCTGCCTCTGTTCAAAGGTAACAACATGTGTTTACCAGCTCCTCTAAAGGTCACTGAAACACACGTTATATCTTGTTCGTTCAATCAGAACAAAACAAAACAGAAAAGTGTATTACAGATGGCTATTTACCAAACTATGCCAAAGTCTGGACCTATTGGCGGGAAACCAACACAATCAACCGGTCAAAAATCTTCAGGTGCCAGATTGCACATGCATTCGACAAAAACGTACATCAATTAAATATGTTTAAATTAGATTTTTTAATGGATAGGTACATCATTATTTTTTTGAAGTGTGTCTCAGAACAACACTCTCATGCCCATATTTACATTGTAAGTATGATTGGTCTTTGTCAATTGTTTCTCCTCTCCGTACTGGCTGCAAAGAGATCCGCTTTTAAAGCAATTAAACACTAAAAGTTGCATTAAGAAGGGACCTTTTCAAGGCCAGTGCGGAGCGGAGGGGTAATTAAAGCGGCCAAAAGTGTTCCAATGTACATATGGGGCTGCATTGTTATGAGATAGAACTTAAAAAATGCAAATCTACCCTTTGAGAGCTTGTCTTTGGGCACAAAAACCTGTCATTTTGATTGTTCATCTGCGACCTAAATGTCCACTTCACGACATTTATATGTGTTAGGTACACCGTCTAGAGGAAAATTAAGAAGATTTGTTTGAAGGTGAAGATGTTTTCTGTTTGTGTGTGTGTTCATTGGCTGTGCTTGTGTTCAGGTACATCTTTGCTACCACTGGTTACGGCATTGCTCTACAGAAAGGTTCCTACTGGAAACGACAGGTGGATCTGGCTATCCTGGCCATCATCGGAGACGGTGAGAAACACACTCACCCGGCGTTCTCATACTCAAATTCAAAGTGCAAGACACTGTCCACGAAGGCAAAAGGTTACATTGTTCTTTGCCAGAATCATGCGCTGATACACACACACACACACACGACTCCATTGCCTTGTCTGCTGACAGCACAAAGGGAAAGCAGTGAAGTATAAATAGTCCTTTGATGTTATTCTGGACACAAAAGGCTGCTCCAAACAGAGGGCAGAGTGTGTAAGTTATTCTAATATATTCTTCTCTGCAGCACCAGATCTGCATGTGTGTGTGTGTGTGTGTGTGTGTGTAAGCATTGCTCTATCCGAATCACCACATTCTTTATTACAGTAGCTTCAGAAGTTCTTACATAAACAATTTCCAACTGCCGCAAAACAGAGAGTGAAACAGCTCGAGCTTTTAGTGACAGATTCATTTACATTTTACATCGAAAGCATTTTGCTGATGCGAGCGTTCACAGCCACTCACATTAAGTGCACTGAAGTTGATTAAATGAACATTGGTGTCACAATAATCCTCTCCAACCAAATCTTATCAGGGCTCCGGAGCACACAGGCCGCGCTCCATCATATTCAATGGCTGGATCATTTCTGAAAAACATCTGGTTCAGTGTTTTTGTTACACTTGTTGCTCTTCTCATTTAATGCAAATACACACAAAGGGTGTTTTATAAATCTGCATTGTGTTTGCAGTTAATAACTACAGCCTTGTTTAAAGAGGCTCTCTAATCCTTTGTGGGGTTGTCCCTGTCCTGTGGTGTTATATAGGTTTTAGTGCATGTAAATGGTCTGTAAAGGATAAAATCCCCCGGAGAGGAGGTTTCTCTCCCACACACTCCATTGGACTCCTTAGTGACATCACCACGTAACACGCACACTTATATTTGGTAGTACGACAACACATTGCACCTGATAGGCTAAAGGGCGGGACATCTCTAAGCAGTTGACCAATCAAAACAGAGCCGGTCAGCTAGCCAATCAGAGCAGACTGGACTCTGGTTTCAGACAGAGGGTGAAAAGAGGTGCTGCAGCACAGGCAGTATGAGCAAAATAAAGAGCTTTTTGAACATTAAAGCATGGAGACATGTCACAGTAGAGACAGAAAATACAAATATGAACCGGCGAATCAAATCAAATCAAATCAGGTTTTATTTATATAGCACATTTTAAAAACGTTTTTTGGTCGAGCCAAAGTGCTGTACATGCAAATAATAAATAACACATTACTGCAATCGCAAACAGAAGACAATAAATTACGACAGCAAATATAAAAATCCAACACAGGGAAATGTGAAATGAATGAGCAGAATGTGTCCTCTCCAAAAGTAATAAAGAGAAAGTGAGCATTATGGCCAGAGAGAGGTCAAAGAGAGGATCAGCAAAGGAGTATGGTTCGAGAGGAAGACGAGGACTTGACTTTGTGTCAGGTAGAGAGGAAGAGAGATGGTAAGGGGGGAGAGGGGGGAGGGCAGGTCCTTGATAGATGACAGTGACTCTGTGTCTTGGCAGATGCTACTTGATCAGATAGAGAGACACAGATTGGGTGGAGAGCATATGGCTTTTCACAGACAGAGCGAAGATGGGTACAGAGAAGGGTGGAGGAAGGTGAAGAA
This sequence comes from Trematomus bernacchii, assembly GCF_902827165.1. Taxonomy (NCBI): domain Eukaryota; kingdom Metazoa; phylum Chordata; class Actinopteri; order Perciformes; family Nototheniidae; genus Trematomus; species Trematomus bernacchii. Next base: position 25,641,227 of record NW_022987720.1, read on the forward strand.
CAAACAAACTGAGAGAGAGAGAGAACATTGGAAACACATGGCACTCGCAGGTCATATTTATCCTGAATGGAAACTGTTTTCTCATGCAGTGCCAGTTTAGCAATACTATGGAAAAGTCCCAAATTGGTGTTCTCACTACTTTTTAATCTTAGTTTCCGAAAGCACAATCCTGATGAAATGTACATTTTTCGTAAAAAGCAGCAATAGTCCACATTTAGTTTCAACAGTGTTGCAAGATTGTAATCTGTCAGACTTTAATATCAGTCAGTCAGGGTCTGGACTTATTGTGCTCCATTATTTATGAAGTAGAGTGCAGATAAGCATTCTGAAGAAACTTGAAATAAGTGAGTGTCCTGAACTGGAATGGATTTCGTGTTTGAGGCTCATAATTATTTAAATGAGAAGACAGAAGGTTTTGTAACAGGACTCAAACATCTTACATAAATACAAAAAACATTCTGAGTCTTAAATGCTTCAAGCTAAAACATTTTCACATGCCTCAAAATGGTGGGTGTAGTCTTGTGTTGCAACTGACTGGTCTCCAGACTATTGCTTGAGTAGTCTGATGGCTTAAAAGAGAACACAATTTTAATTTCAGCAATACATTCTCCCGCAGTTACATCAAGTGCAAGCAAGTCATAACTCCCCAAAGCTTTTCCCTTATAGACGATAGAAAATGACCTTATAATGTTTGTATCTTCTTATCTGTTGCTGCCAATTCTAAGCACCTCCTAATGTCATATTAGACAAACGATGTACCGAAGATACAGCTATTCATTTGTTTAAAAATAGGATACAAATTCTCGTCAATTCTCTGAAAGGTTTAATGGTGTGTTAGTGAGTCTGCCCCCTCAAGACATCTCGCTGAACATCACCATGATATTTGTCTTTCCCCACTAGCAGCCTTAGTTATCCAGCCCTGAATGACACAGATTGGATTAGCCACGCGCCAAATGTCACGGAGGAAGCCAAAGAGGGAGAAGGGGGGGGGGGGGGAAGTGAACACCGGGTGAGGGATGAAAAAAGATAAGGTCTTTCTACCTTTCTTTCTTTTATAAACACTAAAGAAACAATCTCTTTGTCCTATCAGGCAACATGAAGGCGACCTGAAGCCCAGTGGCAGACATTTCTTTTTAACAACAACCCCTGAAGAAAAAAAGACATTTATCGACACTGACACTTTTAAAGCTAAATTGACCCAAATGGAGACGTGTTTTTTTACAAAAATACATCAAACAGATCCTTTTTGTGTTCAAAAACCACTTAAATACAAATTGAAAACGACCAAACTTCCCTTATTCCTTTTAGTTGATGCTAATTATGTCTCTCTTTTCAGATGATATCACCATTTACAATCCAATAATTTAACCCCAAAAAGAAAATATAAAATCCAAGAAGATTTTGCAACAGCCTATAAAGGAACTCCAGTAGAAATTCTTAATGTGTCTCATTCAGGGTTATTTCCATCACAAACAATCATAGTGTGAGTCTTTTAGGAACACAGATGATCCATTCAGTGAAGGATTTGAGTCTTTCTCTTTCCTCTTGCTTTCCAGGTGAAATGGAGGAGCTGGAAGCCCAGTGGCTGACAGGAATTTGCCACAATGAGAAGAACGAGGTGATGTCCAGTCAGCTAGATGTGGACAACATGGCCGGGGTCTTCTACATGCTGGCCACCGCCATGGGACTCTCCATCATCACCTTCGTCTCTGAGCACCTCTTCTACTGGAGGCTGAGATACTGCTTCACTGGAGTCTGCACCAGCACGCCCGGCCTTCTTTTCGCCATCAGTAGGGTAAGGACCCTTTGTCTTTTACAGGAGGTTTTTTGTGTGCATGTGAAGGCATGTTCTACAAGCAATTTTAAGATGTTTTGCGGGTGTTGGGAATGTGTCTTGTTTAATAAAAGCAGGACACACTATGAACAACAGTCTTATCAATCGAATCAAATCAAAATGTATTATAGCCCCAAATCACAAGAAATGCCTCAAAGGGCTATACAAAGGAAACATAGCAAAGACAAAAAGAAAATACAAATGTCAAAGCATAAAAACATTATACATCAACATAAGTATTGGGAGGGTGTGGCTCAGTGGGTTAGTGCACTGATCCTCGAATCAGATGATAGCAAGTTCGAGTCCCACTGCAGTCAGCATTTCGTTGTGTCTGTATGTATGTAAGTCGCTTTGGATAAAAGCGTCTAACAAGTGACATGTAATGTATTGCCATGTGATAAAAGCATGTGACTGAAGTGATGGTAATGTTGAACGTAACCTAGGTGATGGAAATTAGTTTACAAGGAAGACAGATCCGAAGAGATGGGTTTTGAGTTTGCTTTTATGGCCTTAGAGATACACCACCGAGACAGCCCACTTAATGTATGCACGTGTGAGTAATATTTGGGTGTGTGGTGGTCTGACTAGGTTAACAGTAGTCATGTTTAAGGCTATATGGTTCAACAATGCACTTCAAATATTCTGGGCGTTAAAGCTGCTCTATTTGGTTCAGACAGGCCTATCTTAGTTGTATTTTCTTCAAAGAGAGAGCCTGAAAACACAAACCCACATGCAGAGAAAGAGAGCTATACAGCTAAACCAGAAAAGTGAGGAGAAATAAGAGCGGAGGAGGGAGGGCTGCACAACGGAGGATGCAGACGGGAGGGGGGAATCACGAGGCAGCCCTGAATAAAGACAAAAATAGATCCTAATTGCAGCATGTTTTTGGGTGAAATCACGGCAACCCACACTAAATCAATCTATTCTCTCTCATTCTGCTGAAAGGTCAGCATTCTCCCTCGTTGTGTGTGAGAACAGAGAACATGGACGTGCATCCCTAAAAGCACTGCAGTGTCTGTGCACTGCTTTTTGAGGCAGAGCGTGACTCTGTTTTCAAAGTTAACAAAGGGGGGTGGTTAGGAGACCAAAAACTTTTAGAGAAGATAAACGCAGGTGCCTGAAAGAGAAATGACTTTAAAGCCGTCCTCAAGAGTGATTTAGGGCAGAATACATCCTTAATGGCGTATCTTGTGATGATATGCTCCACAAAATGTGTGCTGAACCACAAAGCACTTTCAATTTGTTAACGTTATAAACACATTTTAAGGATGTATTTCTGAACTAAAAAACAGACTTTGTACGATGAGCCGTAAAAAGAGTGTGACATTACTGTGTGTTTGATTGGCTGTTAGTCCATAGACAAAGACTGGCTTTAAAAACCTCCCTCACAGTCATAGTGAAGGCAATTTCCTCCTGTTAATTGTTGTTTCCTGTCAAAAAAGGCTCAGGTTGAAAAGTTACGAGTTCTTTTTCTCGAACAGTAGCTGCAGCTAGACTTGTCTTTTTGCATTGTATCATATTTTCTCTATCAGTATATATTCTTTTCAAAAGTGTGGTCCTTTATTTAAAAACATTGTGTGTGTGTTTTGTTTCATTGGTGTGTTAATGATTCATTTGAAATCCTTTCTAAGAAAACCCTGGATTATGGTTGTTGTTTTTAACGCATCATCCTCTTATATCAATCATTCACGGTTGTTTAAAAGATTTCCTATCTTCAACAAAACAGATTTCCATCTTTATTGCTAGGCACGGTTTGATGTCTTTATAAACTGAACGGCACAGCGTGTGTCAGACAGAATGAAAGAAAGACTCATTTAATACGCTTTCCCATTTGTGTATGGCTTCATGGTTCAATATACTATGATTAACTGAGTCACCGATACAAAACAACGTATAGACCACAAGTATGTTTGGTACACATCTAATCATTATTCTGTTTGTTTCCTTCCATGTCTATCAAACCATCAAACCTTTCTTCCATGTATCCCTTATTTGGTCCCCCCCCTCCCTCATCCATTCCACTTGTTCAACCATGTGTCGTCATGCAGGGAATCTGGAGTTGCATCCATGGCGTCCACATTGACATGAAGAAAAAGTCAGATTTGGACTTTAGCCCCCAGGACAAAATGCTAAAGCTAATAAAATCAGCCAAACAGATGACCAACATGTCTAACCTGGCCGGCTCCCACATGAACTCACCCAAACGTGAGTTCATGCACTCAGCCGGCCCGATGATCATGGACATGATGGCGGAGAAGGGCAACTTCATCTACGCCGACAACCGTAGCTATGCTCCCAAAGATATGATCTACGGGGACACCGGTGACCTGCAGTCTTACCTTGCTAACCGGCACAAAGACCACCTTAACAACTACATCTTCCAGGGAGGCCAGCATCCTTTGACCCTGAATGATGCTAACCCCAACTCAGTAGAGGTGGCGGTCAACGCTGACTCAGTCCAGACCAACGCCAAGCCTCCCCGAACACTGTGGAAGAAATCGGTGGACACGCTTCGTTCGGCGCCACCTGGACCCCCTCCGATGCCCGACATGCTGATGCCAGACCCACGAATGTCAATGAAGACACAGCGCTACCTCCCTGAGGAGGCAGCCCACTCTGACATCTCCGACTGTTCCAGCAGGGCGGCCTCGTACAAGGACCCAGAAAACAACAAGCACCTGAAGCCCAAGGACAACTTAAAAAAAAGATCGGTGCCATCGAAATACCCAAGGGACTGCAGTGAGGTAGAGCTGTCCTACTTAAAAACTAAGCCAGTCACCGCTGGACCCAACCAACCCGGCAGAGTAGTAGGAGGAGAGAAAGTTTATACCATCGACTCAGAGCGAGAGATGAGCCTGCATACAGACCCCATGCACTACCGTGAGAGCCGCGGCCTCGCTGCCGACGATTTGGATTACCCCGAGATTTACTCCGACCACAGCGACAACTATAGGAAGTGTGAGCAGCCCATCATTCATCTAAACTCCTCCCCTTTGCATCACGGCGACTCAGATCTTCTCCCAGATCCAACTTACTCTAAACACTACAACCTGAAAGAGAAAAACATGTCCCCACATGAATCCATTGAGCGCTACAAACAGACACACTGCCGGTCTTGCTTGTCCAAAGTGTCCTCTAGCTACCCCCCAACAGGGTCATACACCCCTGCTATTCCTGCTGCAACTTCTGCCACACGCTCACCATACAATCGGTGTGAAGCATGCCTCCACACAGCAAACCTGTATGACATTAGCGAGGACCAGCTCCTTGCCGACCCCTTGGTCAGTCCCACCATGCACCACCAACAGCAGCAGGAGCCGGACGAAATGTTTGGTCTGTATTGGCCGCAGACGGATGGGCCACATGTTCAAAAGAGAAACCGCTTGAGGCTGAGTCGTCAGCACTCCTTCGACAACATCATGCTAGAAAAGCCCAAGGATGTGGACCTGGGTCGACCGGCGCGCAGCGTCAGCCTGAAGGAGAAGGATCGCTTCCTGGAGTCTGCATCTGACTCGCACTATGCCAACCTCTTCGGCATGCGTCCCTACTCCGGCAGATTGTTTGGCACCGGGTCCAAATCGATGATGTTTAACCACAACCTCGAGGAGGGCAAGAGGAGCCAGTCCCTGTACCCGGCCCATGGCTCGGACAACCCTTTCCTCAGCCACTCGCTGAGGGACGACACCAGCAGCAGACTGGTCCATGGGCGTAGCTCCTCAGATATTTACAAACAGCTGGCAGTGGCCTCACCTGCAGCGGTCCTCGGAGCGCCCCCCATCAAAACACGCAACGATGCGAACAATCTCCGCTCTTCTGTTAAATCTACCACTTCATACTGCTCACGGGACGGGCGGATAGCCAATGACATGTACAATAAAGAGCATGTGATGCCTTACTCAGCCTCTAAGACTAGTGCATACCCGGCCCCACGTGGTGTCCTAAACTCAGCCCAGTTCAGCAATAGGCGGGTGTATAAAAAAATCCCCAGTCTGGAGTCAGATGTTTAGTTGACTTAAGAAATAATGTGTTCTCTCCTCCTTACTGCTCTCTGGGTTTGTATTATAATTTATCAACTATGTTATCCACAAAGGGATGCCATAGCCACACTACGTTTTTCTTCTTCTCTTCAACATTGTAATCCAAAAGAACTTGTGCCCACTTGGGTATGGCGGTACTTCTACTACTACTACTCTCTTTGCAGATGATATCACCATTTTTGTCCATTCTCTGCCATGTACCAATGAGTTGGCTGCATGGTCAGCACGCTGCCACAAGGTATCCTGGTGTAAATGTGAGTGGAATCATTACCCTGTAGGTTTTTTAAAGGCTAAGGAAATGGCTTATGGCTTGGGACATAGAAGGACTCCTACAGGCGTTGTTGGGAAAGAGGTATTTGATTTGTGATAGAAGTTTGTAAGTTAGTGGTAAGGAGCATGGGGGAATGTGAGGGGAATTAGAGGGCGAGAGAGAGGAGATAACCTCTCTTTCAACCACTCCCCCCCCCCCCCTGTTTCCTTTCCACCTCCACTGTCAAGCTTGCAGCTCTCTAGTTGAGGAGAAGAGGCCTGACAGAGAGACCAGATGGGCACGTTTGATGTCACGGCCAGACATGGAGGCGTCCCAGGAGGGCTGAGGCGTCACAGTAAGCTAGTCCAACGGTCTGCTGCTTGTTACTCTGACAAATATGGCTACCGAGACACCTGGCAGTGCAAGAGGAGAGAAAGGGAGAATGGAGATTAGCTAAATGGCGCAGAGCGGAGCCTCCAGTAGTCGTTGCCAGAGGGTTGTCGGTGTTCTTGGTCAGAATTTGGTTTAAATGTTAGGCTAATGCTAAAGGGATATGATAGTTATGAGAAGCTGGGAGAAATGTAGGTGCTATCAATGCATAATGTTTACAGACTGACGGATAAAAAGACAAAATCACTGATAGAAAAGGACACACAAGCAGGGAAACCTGAGGCATCTGATGGGCATTTCATTTATGGCTCTGCACATAGAAAAATAATTGCAAAGTATTGCTTTTTTATTCTATTAAACTATAAGATTTATTAGGGATTCTGGCATCCGGATCCCCCTATGTAGGATTTTAGTGTTTGCTTATTTGGTAGCACAATAGCCATTAGTTTTAAAACCTCTCTCCCACGTATGCTTTTGAAAAAGCATAGCTTTCTGAAAAATACCATCAAGAGTAGTAGATTATTTTGCATGTGTTGATTTATTTCTGTGTCGGAGAAGATAAAATACACACAAGTACACTCTCAGACACATATTTTACATGTTTTTGGAAAAAGGGACTGTGTCTTGCCAAATATGGTGGATGGATACTTGTACAATCGAAAACCTTTTATCCTTGACCTTTGTGCTTAGTAAATCAGTGTAAATCAGTGTCATCCTGTTGCAAAAGAGCAAGGAAATGGTGGAAGGGAAGAGAGCAAAGAGGATAGAAAACAAGGGAGAAAAGGATTAAATGACAACCGTGTCCACCACCACCTTGTCTGAGTTCGGGGGGGGGGGTGGGCGCTGATGTGTTTTTGTCTTTCGACCTCCCTGCAACTGAGAAACAGGGTATTGTATAAAAAAAAGACTGACGATTCCTTCCTTCTTTCCTCCTTCCTTCTTCCCTTCCCGGTGACACATCACTAGAGTGTTGGATAACTATAGAAGAACACTTTTCTTTCTTTTTTTCTTAAAATTGAACATTGGTTGGTTGATACAGCAATAGCAGAGCTATACGGTATCCAACCAACACAGTCTAACTGGGGTTATTGATCATCAGCTACGTTTGATCCGCAGTCAACCAGGGTTCTTGAGGATCTGAAGACTACTTGAGATGGATCCCTTGTTTACCTTTATAGCGTTGGTTGGGTTCAATGTGGGATGGGTTGGGCGGGCCAAGATGGTGAGGGATGGATCCGAGTAAGCTCCACTGTTATGAGCTCATCCATCATGTTTCCATGTTAGTGTGGAGTAAGTTGTGTGTGTGCATGGCATAACTCGGGTAAGCTTGAAGTCTTAACCAGAACATTTGGTTCCTAACCTGATTGTTTAAGCATTTGTTTGTTAGTTCTTTGGTTTTGTTTTGATAATACTTAGCAGAAAAGACTTGCACATGCACATTCTTCCATGTACACGCGTGCCCACGACACTTTTTTTTTTATAGCATTACAAAACTGTACAAATTGTACAGGCAGAAAATACAAAAAAAACAAACATGTAACCATCTTAAACTGATTTGCTGGATCGATTGGATTCACAAAGCCAAATTGTATCAAATAAAATACCTCAGGATGATTCTGTGCGTTTTGGGGGAGCTTCAACCGTAGCAACAGAACAGGATGCAGATTTTTTGTAGAAAAACAATTTATAAAGAAAAAAAACGAAAAACAACAAGGTGATTTATAGCGGCCGCAAAGCAGAATCAAACGTTTCTCCTTTTGATGTTTACCAGTCCTAGGTCTTCCAGTTCGGTCTATTTGCCCGAACTCATGCAACCCAAGTAAAGAGAGAAGAAGGAGGGATGGCAGTGGGGGGGGAGGGGCTTATATGGCTTTGCTCGGTCAACGTAGGGTGTGTTCCACTCCTGAGCGCCCTTAACAAAATGGAGGATGAGCAGCCAAATTCTGAAAAGCTACCCTTATATGGAAAACTCAAAAAGGAATCTCTTTTTTTCTCCATGGTTTTTAATGGCAGTCAACTGCATTCGCCACTGTGTTTCAATTGAAGCTCCATCTTTAACAACCACGGTCATATCGCCCTTTTTTGTACTCTTGGAATTACAGTGAACCTCTCCTTGCCTCCCAATCAGCTTCCCTAATGTTGACTGACGAGCAACATTTCTCTTTTTTTGCATCTTATCTGCATATTTATTATTATTATTATTATTATTATTATCATATTTATCTCCACATGCTGCTTGAGTGAGCTGAAGTGAACAATATGCACATGGAAAAAATATCAAACGGCACCCTGCGTTTTATGAACTCATGATGATTTGTTCTATTTGTTCTACTTTTACAGAACTGTCATGTAAACTGATGCTGTTTTATGTTCAAAATAACACACACACACACACACACACACACACACACACACACACACACACACACACACACACACACACACACACACACACACACACACACACACTCAGACACACCCTTGTGATGACAACCCTGCTCTTTTTAATGACAAAAATGTATTTTAATTACATTTAATGATAAATAATGAGGTGATGGCATGCAACCCCAGATGTAACAATTTTAATGTTTTATGTTTCTTTTTTTTGTTTGTTATTTTTGTTATGATGTTATGATCACTAATGCGTTGTAACCAGGTGTGAGTATATACATATTTGAGAGAAAAAAATGATCTATGTTTAACACGATGAAGATGCGGCTGCTGTTTTGGAGGAGAAGGCGAGGACCTGACCCTAAGCAACTTCCTCATTGGCTCACGGGTCGTTATCAGGCCGCGTTTTTTCTTGCCCAATGGGGTCAGGGGTCAGGGGCTTGGTTCGGTATGGCGGGACTTCCTTGCTCTTCCTCCAATGGCAGGTGAGAATTACTGAATCACCAGCTCTGCTTCTCTCTTCCCTCTCCTTCATGTGTAGTCAGGACTTCAACTGTAAAGAAGATAAAAGAAAAAAAGCAACCCTCTACTTTGAGTCTGCTATCCCTCCAAAGATACGAGACCTCTTTTCTTTATGGTTTGCTGTAAGAATAGAGCTTTTTTTTTTAAACTAATACTTCCTCAAAGACTTTTAAGGAACTATTTTGAATATATTTAGAAATGACACCTGTATACATCGCTTGTAAATTCATACTGGAATACATCATCATGGAGAATTATAAATTATAAAGAGTAAAAACAAATATTTTTTGTGTGAATTTCACAGGAGCTCTTCTGTACAGTGGCACTGTTTCTCTATCTTTCTCTCTTTCTATCTCTCTCTCTCTCTATCCCTCTCTCTGTAGAGCGACTAGAATAAAACTTCACCATTCACAAGGTTTGCTGTCCTGTCAACATTTGCAGATTTACACACCGGGCTCTGTGTCTGCCTCATATGAAAGTCATTGCTTTGATGCTGACGGATTGTTTTACAGATGATGAGAAAAGTGCTGGCCTATTTTTCATTGACTCCATTTATTTGTTTGCAGCATAATATATTGCTTCTACCTTCAGTACACATCAATACTCATTCAGTATTAAATATGTTTTTTTTATCATGAGGCTCATAAACTTTAAAGAACGCCTAGGGCTTAAATATCATTACGACCTGTTTCTATGCCCAGACCTAAGTGCACCAGTTTGTAACTTACTGTTTAAAAACTCTATTGCAAATTATTTGTTATGCATTTTCTTCAAACCAATATGTGTACGTACAGTATAATCTACCTTCCTGGTAAGAATTAATGTCATCAAATACTTGAAAGCTAGAGTAACCATAATTTTACAAATTAAGCAAATGTTTAATTACAGTATATAAACTAAAGTACGTTTGTGTTCATTTCCCACTTTACAGATTAAGGTTAAAGATGATTGTGTATTTTTTTTATACAAAATAACTCTTGTGACAGTTCTCAGTTGGACACGTTGCCCACCCACCTACCAACTACATGGGTGTAAATAGTGTTCTGCAGAATGATACAATAATATATTGTATATTTCCTTGCTATACTCAAATGTTAATGTGAAAAGAGGTGCTGCAGCACAGGCAGTATGAGAGAAATAAAGCGCTTTTTGAACATTAAAGCATGTACATATGACACAGTGTAGGAACAAAATACAATGAACCCTGATTTGAGCATATTAGTCCCCTTTAACAGACCCTTTATCTTTGTCGATGGTTCGTCTTCAATCCGTCAAGCCGCAGGTCAAGAATGCATTTTGGATGTGTGATCATGGAGTCGCTTTAAAAGCTTCATCAGAAGTTTTCAAATATCATTTACACCGAGATGATGATACATTTGTTGGGTGTTTTTTTAAGTTATATTGGAGCGAGCGGAACGTGTTCTCGGATACCAGAATTGTACATCGTGAAAAACAAAAAAACTACAACACGCGTGTAAGTGATGCCAGAGCGGCCTCTGTGCTGTGACCGCTCAGTGACCTTTCACACCATTGAGTGTGTGTGTGTGTGTGTGTGTGTGTGTGTGTGTGTGTGTGTGTGTGTGTGTGTGTGTGTGTGTGTGTGTGTGTGTGTGTGTGTGTGTGTGTGTGTGTGTGTGTGTGTGTGTGTGTGTGTGTGTGTGTGTGTGTGTGTGTGTGTGTGTGTGTGTGTGTGTGTGTGTGTGTGTGTGTGTGTGTGTGTGTGTGTGTGTGTGTGTGTGTGTGTGTGTGTGTGTGTGTGTGTGTGTGCGCGCGCAGAGCATCAAGAGGCCATTTGGACTAAAGCTACATCTCCCATCTGCTACATTCCCTTTTTCATGTCCTCATGCCTCACACCGCTACCTCTCCCTCCTATACATCCATTATATTCTGTATGTATTCATCCAAACATATTTCTGCTCTTTTCATCTAAACCCCGATTTTTCCTATTTTGCTTTTACTTTCTCTTAAATAAATAACAAGCATTAAAAAAACGTTTCTGCTTCTTGGTGAATCCCAAATGGAAAATAAAAATGTTGTACTTTTCCTTCATGCTACAGGGTCAATTAGCACAATCTGTATTGTTGTACATTTTCAGTTTGTAATCAATTGCTGATGTTGACTGTTAGCGATGTGAATCACACACACATTGGGACTGGTATTGGACTGCTTTATGTCTCTGAAGAATCCTCCAGATGCTCTCTTCGCTGCAAATGATGGTGCTGCTTATATTTGTGTTATCTTGAAGATCCCCACACTCATGACTAAATTGGTGCAGTAGGAACAAAAACAGACCAAAAAGATGTTCTTGCGTCTGTCTGCAGACCACTAGGAAAAATGAAAGTCTCTAGACAGTATTATTAAATGATTGCATTGGTGAAATGTGAAGAGCCATTGTTTCTTCAGGGTTAATATTTCATAACATGTATTGATTTTTGTAAAGGCCCCTAAGACAGAAGGTTGTCTCTTTAGGTTTATTTTCCCAAAAAAGTCAGAAGCAGAAGAGCTCCCGGCATGCTCTCTCAGAAAATGACTAAACAACATGACACATAGATGCTCTCGTGGAATATCCCCCTTCAGCTATTGGCTTTGTGTTCAAAATACTAAGAAGACAACTTATGAAGAGACGTCTATTATGTTAAAACAAGTTGACGTACTGAGATTTTCAACATTCTAATTTTGGCCCAAGACAGAATTCCACATCCGGCTCAGGGGCGGGTTTTAGTGTGAGTGGCAGTTTTTGTTACATTATGTGATTGCTGAGGAGCCAGAATGGCCACATTTCAGCTTGGTCTTCATCCCATCTAATCACTTCAAACCAATCAATCTCCCCTCAGCCTTCATTTCGGCCTTAATATCCTTGTGAGACAGAGGAGGGGGACATCTAGGGGCTTACTCATCATCATTTTCCGCTGATGTTCCAGTTCAAACACAGCCACCGTGTAAGGGTGTGGACACCTCTCCTTGTTCCATGGTGGTTGGAAGGTGTGTCTTTGTGTGAGAGACATCCTAAAAGAGATAGCCAGAGGCACGGAGGAGGGGCTATAATTGAATTGGGGGTGTCATTCATCAGATCACGCAGAGTCAACAACAGTGTGGTTTAAACAGAGTGGTGCAGAGGATCGTGTGTGTGTGTGTGTGTGTGTGTGTGTGTGTGTGTGTGTGTGTGTGTGTGTGTGTGTGTGTGTGTGTGTGTGTGTGTGTGTGTGTGTGTGTGTGTGTGTGTGTGTGTGTGTGTGTGTGTGTGTGTGTGTGTGTGTGTGTGTGTGTGTGTGTGTGTGTGTGTGTGTGTGTGTGTGTGTGTGTGTGTGTGTGTGTGTGTGTGTGTGTGTCAGCCAGCTCAACAAAAAGGCTGTGGCAGGTCATTCTTCTAAAAGCGCAGCGGCAGATGAAAGAAAGAGAAGAGGCAGAAAAGAGCGCTCGTTTATTTTGTCATTTTCCATTCTCCCCTTTGATCGTCAGAAAATCACCTCCCATTTGATTCTGGGAGACAAACAATTGCAGCACTTCCGTGTGTGTGTGTGTGTGTGTGTGTGTTCCGCCTAGTGTATTTGCCCATAGATTTTTCTATCAAAAGAGGTTTTGTGCTTATCTACCTTGTGGGAATCTTTAAACCTATCTTGCCTCTTCAAACACACACACACCAAATCAACTCATAATTATTCTAAACTACTTAACGGAGCCTCGGGAGGAAGAAATAGGTCTGAATATAAGGAGGTAAAAGGATCAAAGTACTTTGGTTTAGCTCACTATATAAAGGGTCTTCTCACACAAAAGACCCCCGTCTTGAGAAGAGCCTTTGAAGGCTGAATCACACTTCTTTTAAGAATAGGTTATTACTGGTTAGGTCATCACGTGTTATGAAATCACGTTTCTTTCAAGATGGACGTTCAACTTTCTGAAACATTGCAAAATAGTGGATGCAGTAAATAATAAATGGACATTCATTTGTTGCAAGATAGTAAAACTAAATGTTGTGAGGGTGTTTTTAGCTTGAACTAAATGTTATTTCAAGTCTTAACAAAATGCTCACATCCATATCAAAAAATGTATTACTTGTTAGCTTCCAATGACAGAACTCTTCATAGGTTAAAAAACACAGTCGTGTTGGACATGCATACGACATGGCCATGTCGTATGCATGTCCAACACGTCTCCCAAAAAAGACCCTGAACTCCCAACCAAAGAAAGGTCAGCGAGCCCAAGGCAGGCAAAAGAAACGTTTTTAGGACAGTATCAAGACCATTCTGGAGAAACTCCACGTTACATCAAGCATCTGGAAGAAGATTGCACTGGACAGGCGTCCCTGGGAGATATCCGTGCTGCAAGGAGCTGCACGCCATCATATGTAACTCCAACAGCACCGCAAGGAGGGAGAGAAAAGGGCTCGCCCACCACCAGCCACCAAATAATGGGGAATGCAGATCGGCCTCTACATATCTGCTGACCCACAAGAAGACGACCCATCAGAGAGGATTGTTATTATCTTCTAGAGCAGGGGTGTCCACTTATAGAAAAATATAAGAAGGGCTGGGCCGCTCACTAGAGGTATTTTGCCTCATAAGTTCTTATAAATTGGAAAAATCAATCCAATGGGTAAATTATTCTTGATACTTGAAAATGCTTTAAGAAAAAAAACTGCCAACATCCCAGCTCTCAAGAGGGTTTCATTGATTGTGTTGGCAGCTCATTCCTTAAAACAGAAGTGTCAGATTGATTATAATAAAAGGAAATATGAAGAGTCTATTTCAAGGTTGTTATGTACATTTGTTATTGGGCTTTTTTTCTTATCAACTTAGATTTGTTAGAACATGTTTTCAACTTTAATTGACTGAATTTATTTGAAAATGTGGCTTCTTAACACATGAATACTGTGTAATATATTTGAACATATATATTTAAGAAGTACAATATAAGACAAGCAGAAGTTTAATTATACTTAAGTCATTATACTTTTTTTATTTGCCGAGTGAGGGCCGATTCAAAATGGTCCGCGGGCCGCATTTGGCCCCCGGGCCGTAGTTTGGACACCCCTGGTCTAGAGTGACAGCTGATATGTGTGTGTATGTATACTTCATGCCCGACTTGCATAGTGCCTATCCAGTCAAAAGATCTGAATTTCGCCCATTACCAACATTGGGTTAGTAAGAACAGGAGTTGTTATTATTACTGTCATAATAACTATTTCAATGCACAGAAGGACAAGTATTGTATTTTAAATAGATTTGAAAAAATGTGAATCTACCCTTTAACGTAGACCTTAGACTCCCAGACTGCTAAATATGTGTTAGACTTCTAAAAGTGCTTATAATTTAGTTTTCAATTATATTTTTGAACACCTTTTATAACACCCTGCAGACATGTGATATGGTTATGTCTATTTAAATAATACAGTGGTGCATGGTGTTCAGATGTGAAAAATCTGGCTCATCAAATACACTTATATTAGAACCCCCTAAATAATAGTATGTGAAATTAGATTTTAGAAGCCACCTGAAAAAGCCTTTGTTTTTGTCTGTGAGCAATCCCACACTAATGATGATGCAATCTAAATTACACATTACATCAATGGTTCCCAAAGGCGAAAAACCAAGAAGGAAATAAAGGCAATTAAATCAGAGACAGTAAAGTCATTGCTTTCCTGTTTTCTCAGCGTGCTTTGACTATTGACCATGGTTTAATGAGAATCTGGGGTAAAATAATCCCAAACCTGTATACCAGTAGAAATAACTAATATGGTAATACATAGACTAAACTCCAGCAGTTCCTAAAACACTCTTTAAACCCTTAGGTGCATTTTGTTCTTCATTCAGCATGGTAAAATGTTTTCCATTCATTACTTTCAGAGGGTGTCTTCTCCTGACAATCTAATCTGAAGACTGTGAACTGCAGATATTTCTACTTCATTATTTATGGCATTAGACTTCAACATACTATTTGTTTCATGTCAGGGTTTTCATTTTAAATTAATTGTAATCTTATAAATTCGTATGTATTTCCGTGTTAACTAGCTAAACTAATGGTGGCCTACAGGCCCCAAGTAGAGTTGGAGTTTCTTAGCTCCGGAATGCGGTTCACTTCCAGCTCCAAAAAATTGTCGGTCTAGAGGCAAGAGCTTCGGAGCTATGACGCGGCGTCGCTTACGTCTCTCTTACGTCGAGGCGTGCAGGAAACTAAACCCACCTCCCCTGAACATGGGTCGACTGAAGAGTCTCGTCATGCCTGCCTACAAGAGTAGCGCTGAGCAAAGTGACTAGAAGGCAACTACACATTTAGAAAAAAAAAACACTTTATAAAGTCAGGCAACACTAAGCAGGCTTCGTGTGATTCTGTTTATTTGTACCTTACTTTGACCATCCGTTCGCTGTTATTGATCATTGTGGAGAGCAGGCAGACGTTTTGTTTGTTATTATAGCAGCTATCGGATGGAATCAATACATGGGCTGCACAGGTTGTCATGTCCGACTATCACAAGTAGAATCATAATGAAAAATACGCCGGTAAAATGTGCCTGTAGAAAACGGCTTAGCAAGTAGTCAGTTTAGCTTCGGTTGCTATGCTAACATCACCCATGTTATACCAGAGAAACTTTCATAACAGCGTTGTGATGCCAAACAGCGTCAATTCAGACTGACACCAAACAGCGTCAATTCAGACTGACACACATTCACTTAAGGGGAACTGGGGATATGTATCAGCTGCTTGTGTGACAGTCAGACAGTGAATACTTTAGAGCCGTGTGAGCTAACCCGGAGCTAACGGGAGAATAAACTCCTGTGGAAGAGCAGCCAGCACTGCAGCGGTCGGTAAATGCCGCTGAAACACATTAATAAACAATGAACCACGGCACTCTGGAGAAAAGTATAAGGTTGGAGAAGTCGTTATTTAATTTAATCTGGCTTCGTATGATCACAAGCAACACGATCATCGACCCGACGCAGTACCCCCCCCCGTTGTTGTTGTAAGCTCCGTGGGGGAGAAAATCAGCGATGTAAACGGTGACGTCATGACGCAGCAGCGGCAGCTGGGCGGTGTGAACAGAGCGGGAGCTGAAAAGGGAAACCGGAGCTGAACCAGAAAAGCTCTAGCTAGGAGCTAGAAAGGGAAAAGCGCTGGTGTGAAAGCCGCAATAGTGACATCACTATGTTACACTTGCGCTTATGGGCTAGCGCTCCAACACATTGTACGTTACAGGCATCTCTAAGTGCATGGTTGACCATAACAGAGCTGGCCAGCTAACCAATCAGAGCAGACTGGGCTCTGGTTTCAGACGGCGGGTGAAAAGAGGTGCTGCAGCACAGGCAGTATGGGAAAAATAAAGAGCTTTTTCAACATTCAACTTACAACTAAATCCTATTAATATTATCAACCGTTTTTTTTATTAGTCCAGTGTCATACATTTGTCTTGCATTGGAAAATGGTCACGGGTATTGTTCCGTCATTTCATCGCCTTGCCTTCGTCACTGCAGTAAAGTAAAAGAAAGGTTGTCCTCAAATAACTCGGCGTGAAGCGAAACCTCTATTTTGTAAATACTTGGTGTGTTTTTTGGCACTGTCTTGGGTGGTGTTGGGGGTGAGGATGGTAATAAACGTTGATGTATGACTCAGTAAAGAGGGATGATAACAGGAGATGAAAGGTAGAACGAGCAGGGAAAGGATGAATGGATGAAGTGTGTGTTGTTAAGGTTAATGGATCTGTGATGCTGCTGATTGATGGCATGTGGTTGATGATGCAAGGGAAAGGAGGGACAAGGCAAATGGGAGGGAGGGAGTAAAAAGGCAAATTAAAGGGGGCCATTTATACTGGCGTTTAGAAAATTGGTCAAACTTACTGTGCAACAATTGGAAATTAGGAGCTCAGTAGTGGTGGTCTAATGGATAGTGAGGTGGGCTGAAGATCGAAAGGTTGTGAGTTCAAATCCTGCCTGGAACACCACCACTAGTGTGCCCTTGAGTAAGGCACTTAGCCCTTAGTTACTCCAGGGAGAATGTCCCTGTAATCGGTAATTGTAAGTCGCTTTGGATAAAAGCGTCAGCTAAATGAAATGTAATGTAATGTAAAAGACAAATGGGATAGGAAGAAAGGGCAAACATTTGATGTAATGAAGACCTTAAAGTATTGATATCAGGAGGCAAAAATAAATGCTGAAGATGCAGCTTAACTAATGAACACAAGATGAGACCAACAAAAAATTTGTCTAAAATCACAAAAGTAATAAGCTTGCCCAGACAAATAGGGCTTATCGTTTTGGTGAAAAAACACTGATAAAACAACCAAACATATTCACAATATGTACAAAACATATAAAAATGGGTTAGGGTTATAAAATAACAATATAAGCTGTTTAACCGCTGTCTAACTCTATCATAACTTAGACTATACTCTGTGACCGTGTGTGTGTATGTAATCTGTCTTCACACAGTCTCAAGTTGTAACATCAGTAATAAATAATAATAATTGGGACTTTGATCCCCACAGCAAAAAAAATGTTTGTGTGTGTTTGTGTGTGGTGTTGGCTGGTTTGTCTGGTTTCAAATAACGCTGAGACTCGAATTCACCACAAGGGAAATCTTGATCGAGAAAGAAACGAAAAGCTTAGCTTGTGATTTGTGCCTTTATGAGGTGTGTGTGTGTGTGTGTGTGTGTGTGTGTGTGTGTGTGTGTGTGTGTGTGTGTGTGTGTGTGTGTGTGTGTGTGTGTGTGTGTGTGTGTGTGTGTGTGCGTGTGCGCGTGCGTGCGTGCGTGCCAGGAACTCTTTCTATCCCAGTCTTTATGACATCATTCAACGATTGGATTTGCACGGTTGCAACTTGTCAAATTGTGTGTGCAATAAAAAGCCTATTTATTTGTATCTTAAATAATTTAAGAACACATACGTTAAACACTTCTGCTATACAAGAGGCAGTACACCAAGTTAGTGGAGTTTATTTCACTAGTGACAGTTTATGACAAAGAGAATGGGAGCAGCTGAACTGCTGTGGCAACCAATCAATCAATCAATCAATGTTTATTCATATAGCTCAATATCACACATTTTACATTTGTCTCAGTGGACTTCACAGTTTGTACAGAGTATCAGTATGACAATACGACACCCTCTGTCCTTAGACCCTCACATCGTACAAGGAAACACTTCCAGAGAAAACCCACAGTTTAAAGGGGAAAATGGGAGAAACCTCAGGGAGAGCAACAGAGGAGGGATCCCTCTCCCAGGACGGACAGACGTGCAATAGATGCCGTGTGTAAATCGAAGAGATAATAAAACATTTTAGTTGAATATCAATTTAACAGGTTTTAATGTTTTTAAAAAGACACTCCAATAAATAAAGACACTCCAATAAATAAAAAAGTAATATAAGTCTGCACAGTTTCTCTTATCTACTCAGGCCATGGTAATAACGGGCTTATATTATAGAAAGTGGGAAAAAACAGCACTTTAATGTTAAGCTCCATGGAGTGTTAAATGACAGATTATGAAAAACAGTAACAAAAAAGGTTTATATGTTCCCTCTGAATATTTTATTAAAAAAGTGCACAGCATAAAAACAAATAATGGGACTGTGTTTTACAATATTAAGGCCTTATCTGGAGAATTAACTTACACTGAATGATAAATGCCAGCCGAGGATAATAGGCGCGTTCACACCAAGTACTTTGCCGTATTTAGTGCCGGCACTCAGAGCCCCGGCACTTATTACCCCAGGGCATTTAGTACAGATCGCGTTCACACCGGAGTACTTTTCCCTGAGGGAAGATTACGCAAATGAGCCGCTGACGTCACTTCGTCTTCTTCTGCTTTGGGTTTACTGGCAGGCCGCAAACAACTTCACGGCGTATACTGCCACCCGGAGTCCCCGGCCGGAAGTCCCCGGAGTTGGGGACTGGCTTCAGTAGAAGCTGCTGGGACTCCCAGCAGCTTCTACTGAAGCCTTCTGAGTAAATCGCCAGAACGCCGACACCTCCTCATCTCCACCTCTCCCATGTTTTGTTTTGTGTTGCCATAAGTTAGTCTCTCTGCGTTTGTGCACTGGGCGAATGCTAATGCTAATAATGCTAATGCCAGGATATTAAAATGGCGGCTCTACAAAACATTTCAGAGTTGTACGGGGCGTGGTTTGCAATTCGCCCAGCCAATCAGAACTGGGGCACTTTTTCCCCCCAGGAAAGTACCATCTCTCAGCAGGCACTAAAAATGGGGGTAAAAGTTCCCGAGATTAAGTGCTCTTTTTGGTGTGAACGCGACATAAGGGGTACTAACGGAACTAAACGCGAAAAGTACGGTGAAAAGTACTCCGGTGTGAACGCGGCTATTGAGCTTCTGTTACCCTCACACTGCGATTTAAAAGTGGAGGCTCTTGGTGTTTGTCAGTAATTAATAAAAGTAATTACCAGTGAATGAGGCCATGTAACTTCAGTCTGAGAATCTCAAGTGCTGCTGTTGTTTGAAGTATGACTTTGCTTCATTTCTACAATCATGAAGTCATTACAGAGAAAATAAAACAGGAAGGTAATCGCCACGAGCCAGGGATTGTTTTTCTCTTGGTATGAGTGTGGAGTTGTTGAATGCTGTAGCTTCGTGAGCGCACTTCACCTCTCTGACCTGGAATCACCCGGGGGCCCAAGATTTCCCCGCAGTCCAAATTGCATTTGTGGTGAATTAAAAAACAAACAGATTACAAGCTTTCATTTCATTTGTCCTTTATGACAAACCTCGACCATTTGATGAGAGAAGATAAGATTGAATTGTATTCATGTCTGGGGAGAAATGTATTACAGAACATGTTGCAACAGCACAGAAACAAGCTAGAATAAGATAACAGATTAAGATTGATTGAATACAACAAGAAGACCCTTAAAAAACATTCAAACCTGTTCAATTGATATTCAACTAAATTAGTTAATAGTTACAATAACATAGAGAAGTGAATTGTTCAACATTGTTCTAATATTTGTTCAAAAGAAGTCCAGTAGTCTCGGCCATATTGTGTCAAATATATTGCACAGTAAGGATATTCATAAGTGTGCATCATTTAGATGTATATATATATATATTAATACAGTATTTAACCATAATAATAAAGAAGACTATACACTTTGTAATATAATTAAGTACATACAGTATAAATGTATATATTATTATGTATGAGAGACATATGCAATATACACTACAAGAATATGTAATACTATAAAGTATATGGAATATAAATTGAAAAGAGATGGCATGCAATATCATATTAAATGGGATGTACATGTTAAAGTCACTAGAGTGTTCAGTGTGACACCCATGGGGGAATGGGGTGTGTGCGTGCGTGCATGTGTGCGTGCGTGGGTGCGTGCGTGGGTGCGTGCAGCTCCCTTTCTCGTTCAGTCTGACTGAATGAACTGCTCATCTTCCACAGTAAATTTGACCAAATAGGGTTAAACATTACATACAAATATTCCTACTTTGCATTTAGTTTTTTGATCTAAGACACCTCATGAAATGATCCTAACGCCCACAACGGTGTTATTACTTTGCCTTTGTGTTTTCGCAGGATCTTATTTGACAGCATCAGGTCATTTTTGTGAAGAATGGAGCAATAATTCATGTTCATGTCGTCACTGTCTGGGAAAATATCTTTTTGATTGAAATGTTCACAGAAAAAGAGCCATTACATATATAACCTTGCTCGTTGTGTGTAAGAAAACGTGCACTTTGTGGATGTGATGTGATTTTATTAATCTGTTCTGGTTGTGTGAGTGCCACCCTAATGTCACTTAGAGCTTTAAACTATACAGATTGACATTAACCTTCCCCGCGTCACCTCCAACACAGCTACAGACCTTTTCATTTTTCATGTTCTACAGTTCAAACATGGGATTTAATTATCCTGCAAAAGTCCAATCTGCCTCATAAATCAATAAATAATGTGTTGTGCTTCCTAGTAAGTGACCTTTTTTACTCTTTATTCATTTAACCTTTGAACAAACAGTTGAGCCTTGTCTTTTCTCCCCTTTTCTTTCTCTTGGATAATGAGCAACAATACATTGCATTACATTTTCTTCACTTCATTATTTGGTTATTCCCTTTAATAGCCATCCAGTGGTACAACACAATGAATTCAAGATTGTCTGGTTATATAAGTCTATCACTTACATAAGAGATAGCCCATGGCTGGGAATCCAACTGTTTGTTTAACAAAGTGATATCTAACTCACAAAGTTGCCTCAAGAAAGATATTCCCTAGCATGCAATATGGACCACACAGATATTTTTTTCCACTCATGTAGACCATTAAAAACTCCCTGGAATATCATCCTTCTGGCAGTGTGAGATAGCCTGGGGAAGCATGTCCTGTCTGGCAGGAACAGCCTTGTTTCCTCCATGTGTCCTGCTTTACGTGTCCTTGAGCAACATACCGAGGCCGAGCTACCTGCCTGCTCCAGTTTCTGTGCGTGAGAGCCTCAGCTAAATCACTAAACTTTTCTAAAAGCGAAAGTGAGTATGAGTGTTTTTTTCCCGCTTTTATCTTTATACGTGTATTGTCTTGATGACTAAATCTCTCATGCAGGCATAATAGTTACAGTGGAGTTCTGCTCACCCAAAAAATAATGAAGATGTGTTTTTTTTTTCAATCTCTGCTGGGGATGAAGAGAACAGAGGGAGAAAAGAGCCCATGGGCACAAGCAACAAACACGCAACAACAACCCAATGTAGGCTAGCATCTGTGATTGTGTGTTTATGTTCACTTTCAAGGCAGATTTTGACCAAGATGAACTACAGCTGTGCCTAATGCACATTCAATTAAATTAAAGTTTGACCAGGGTTTTTGGACTCTTTTAACCCATCTGTCTTTTGTGTTGGAGCAGGATTTAGCGTGTCCGTTGCTTCCTATCCTGAACATGACCTATCAGTTTTGTGCATCTCCATAAAGTGCCCCATAAATCATCGCAAGTGTCTATACTGTGCCTGCAGGTAATTAATTGCTGTGGTCTTTGAGCCAAGCCGAATTTTCGAGTACAAGAATGAGTAAAGAGTGAACTACGCTGGGTTTTTGTTCTCTTGTTCCTTTTCCATTATCAATTTCCTCTCTTTTTTGTTATTCTATCACATAATTTCAATTTCTTTCTGTTCTACTTATTGTCAACACACAATCACCATGTTGGAATTTCCTTCAAGCTAGCTAGCTTTTACACTGAACTTGAGTTTCCTAATTAAAAAAAAGGGATTCAATAGCAACGACATTTGAGCAGGTTAAATGGCTGCTGTCAACAACACAGTCTGGCAGCTCACTAAACTGAACATTTCAAAAGGCCTGACTTGAAGTAGCTAACAGAAACATTAGCTCCAGGTTAGCATTAGCACAACAGACAGGTGGGTTTACTTTTCCGGGACTTTTAGCAATTTGAATTGGAAGCTGATAGCCTTGAATGTAAATTATGTTCTAGTGTTCAAGCCTGAAAACAAAAGTCCAATAGAGAGCTGAAGCAAAACCGGAACTTCTGGGTGAAACCTCATTCAAAATCCAGTTGGAATATGTAGCCTATATAACCTAGCCGGTACCACTTTACAATAAGACTACCCTTATAAAGGATTCATAAAGGGTTTATAATTAGGTTATTAATTAGGTTGTAAACACTTTATTAATCATTAAGAACCATTTATAAACCAGTTCTAACAGTTGTCATACATCAACACAGGCTCACTATTTGGCAAGATGACTAAGCCTTACATTGGCTACCTAGCTTACTTCGTCTTCTTCATCAGCCAACATCCTTGGTATCTGTTGTTCACCGAGTTGATTCTCCCCCCATCCATCTTGATGTTTCTTGGCATCTCTTTATGACCATTTATTTATGAGTTAGTAACATTAATAACTTCCAAAAGGGAGCCTTATTGTAAAGTGTAAAACACATTCCCATTTATTAATGAGTTACTACCATTTCTAATAAGGCTTAGCAGTACAGATAAATGTGGGCTCACTATATGGCAAGCAACCGGTCACAGTTGCCCTGTTTATCTCATGTCTTATAAAAGCTTATTAATGATTTATAAAGTGTTCACAACCTAATTAATAAATGAATGACAAACTATTCATAAACCCTTTATAAGGGTAGTCTTCTTGTAAAGTGGTACCAAATAGCCTTGCAAAAATAAACAGCAAATGGCATTTGATTCACTCTATGTTTTGCAAAGGGCAGTATTTATTTGAAAATATATGTTATAGTTTTTAGTATCATAGCTACAGCCTAGCTCTTTTCAATGAGCCCGCCACCATGGCAGTTAAATGTAACTTAAAGAGAACTCTGTTTGGGGGTTGGTGGGAGTTCACCAATTACAGCAGAGAAGGCTGAATTCAGTAGACAGCAGTGAGAGTTATTTTTTAGCATCCCCTGCCGTCCCCGTTGCTACACCTTAAACACACTATCCAAACATTGGCATGAACGGGAGGATTGCAACACCTGATTTAGTGTGAATAAAGCCTCACATTAGCTAGAAGCACATAAGCTAGCTTAGACATGACATCAGGACGTAAGCTCTTTGTTGAAATTGAAACTCACATAATGGTTCCTTGAATCTGTTAGCCTAGCACATCCTTCACCTTTGTATTTGATTGACTCTGCGGGAAGCTGCACCAAAAAGCAGGTGGTAACATGTGAATTGCCTTATAACTGTGCTTACAGTACCTTATTGTTCCCATCCCATCACATTGCCCTTGCAAATGCTGATAAACGAGCACGCTGGAGCTAGAGGCTAATTGCGCATCAGGCTAATCACTAACAGCCTAATGACTTGTTGCTAAACTTGTAGCTCATATGATTTCAGATCGTTAAAACTGTGTGCATCTGTATGTATGTGTGTATGTGTATGTGTGCGTGTATGGGCGCAGTGCAGGTGTGCAGCTATGTGAACACTCATGTTTGATTACAAATATCTAGCTTGATTGCGGTATACCACAGGGAGACTGAGGTGTTAATTAGCTGTGTGTGTGTCTGTGTTGCTGTAAAATGCTTGCACTTGGAGAATCACAGCGCCTAAATGACACAATCAAAGAGCGCCTGCTGTGGATCAGTCTGTCTCGACAGGATGCCACATGCCCCACACACACACACACACACACACACACACACACACACACACACACACACACACACACACACACACACACACACACACACACACACACACACACACACAACAAATATAGTGCAACAGCAGAAAATGTAAATCAAAAGTGTTCTGGGAACCATATGGTTAATTATGATATTTCACTTCATAATGTGTGGACGGATTGAGATTGATGTTAGAATCCTTGTGTGTGTGTGTGTGTGTGTGTGTGTGTGTGTGTGTGTGTGTGTGTGTGTGTGTGTGTGTGTGTGTGTGTGTGTGTGTGTGTGCCGTGCGTGCGTGGGTGGGTGGGTGTGTTTGAGATGGTTTGACTGTGGCACTCAATCTCACCTAACCACGTTGTAGCCAGTGATACATAGGCAGATGAACCAGGCAAGATGAGAGTGGCAGATGATGGAGCTTAGGTAGTCATGTGCACAAGGTTGTTTGTGTGTCTGTGTCTGTGTGTGTGTGTGTGTGTGTGTGTGTGTGTGTGTCTCATCCCTGCTGACTTAAGCAAATGCGAAGTAGAATTATGTGAGGAGACTTATTTGGGTATCTGGGACAGCCATTCAGATCTTTTGCCTGCTGGCTAACACGACACACACACAAACACACACACACACACACACACACACACACACACACAACATAACTCAACTTTCCTTTCATCTTCCCTCCGTCCTTTTACTTCAGTCCTTATCTCTCGGTGTCTCGCTGTCCTCTCCTACCTCTGTGATGTATAGATAAACATGAGCCATCTGGGCACAGCCAGCTCTCCAGTGATCCAGTATGACCAGTCTTTTTTCTTTCTGCCTGTTAGCATAAAACAACATTTATTCTCACCATTTCACAGCCCACTGATGGCAAAGACTGTCAAGTAGAAATGACACGACTAATATTCTGACAAGCGAACAAAAATGTGAATCTGTGCCAAAGATATGTGCTTGGAAAGGAATCAGTTAGTAAGCACGTAGGCAGGTGCTATATTATTCCTTAGATATTTGTCTGTTCTCGACCACTTATACATGTCTATGTTTCATGTTCAGGACATTCTTGCGT
The DNA here is from genome assembly GCF_902827165.1 of Trematomus bernacchii. Taxonomy (NCBI): domain Eukaryota; kingdom Metazoa; phylum Chordata; class Actinopteri; order Perciformes; family Nototheniidae; genus Trematomus; species Trematomus bernacchii. The sequence goes on from NW_022987720.1 coordinate 25,666,799, forward strand.
GTAACATCTGGAAAACGTGGACAATTTTTTAAAGACTCTCAAAGGACATGACAAATCCAGAATAATTCCCTTACACTGCTCCCTTACAATAATCATATATTAATAAATGCATCAATGCAAACAAATGAACCCACATTGAATAAGATTATAAAACGAGGCTTGCAATAAAATGAAACAACATTTAAAATGAAATTAAAAACAATAAAAGACAAAGAAAAACATTTTGATAAAAATGTTTTTCTAGAATGTAGGTATTGCTTTTTTTTCGTTTGGCACGCCCTAACATAAATAATCCAATGTTGCATTGTTTTACTTTCCAGGTTGTCACATTTATGGATATAAAAGCCTTGGATTGTCTGTTCTGGGTATCTGTAGACACGTGGCAGTCCAACATGGCAGAAGCTGTGGAACAGATAAACATAACTTTAGAAATAAAGTCATGAATTCAGAATTATCAAAAATATTCCTCTCTTAAAAATAAAGGCCAAAATCACTTATTATTTACAAATAAGTTAAGATAAGATAGTACTTTATTGATCCCAATTTGGGAAATCAAGAGAGACTTGAGGTTATTCGGCGTTTGCACTTATAAGTGAGCCTTATCAATCCCTATCATGTTCACATTACCCTATTTTCAGATACATTAGCCTACAATTTACATCTGTCTTTGGCACTGTCATATAATACAACGCTCACCGTACAGAGCTCTATGTACTGTTCACACACAATACACTCAATCAGAAGCATTCAACTAAAGGTAACCTCCAGCAGTTTGACAGTTCAACCAAAATCGTTTTTGATGAATCTTTTGATGAATTCCAAGTTGTGCGCTATGAAAATGTGCCTGTCCTTGTGATGGGAAATGGTAGAAACAAGGTACCACCTCAAACGTATCAAGTAACTATGCAGTTTGCTCGCACTTAGCTAAGTCTTCAGGAGTCTCTTAGCAAGTCTGTGTTGCTGCTATTACTCTGCTTGTCTTCTTTTCTTCACTACTCCTCCTGTGTTACCCACACATCTTGTCTTTTTCCCTTGTAGATGATTTCATAACATCCCTTATTTCCTTGTCTCCACACACACACACACACACACACACACACACACACACACACACACACACACACACACACACACACACACACACACACGTCTGCATACTCCATGTAGAGTTGTTGTTAGCCCAGATAAAAATGCTTAGCCGTGCTTGGCCGGTCCCGTTATATAACACCATCACACTGCCTCACCGCGATGGCACCCCTGGATGTGGATTTGTCTTTGTCTGTATCTACAAGCATGCCTCTGGATGTGTGTGTGTGTGTGTGTGTGTTTGACCAAGCGATGATAACGTCATTGTATAATTTTCTCGCTATGTTTCTTGCAAGTGTGTCACAGTTGTTCTATCACCATTCTTGCTGCAGATGTGTCTGTGTTTTGGCACGTGTGCTTGTGTGCCCATGCTTCAAATGTTTGGAAAAATAAGCATGAATTGAATTAATCCACTAATTAAATTAACACATTAAGTAGATTTGGTCTAAAAACCACCATCCCCTCAACTTGGCCCTCATCAAAACACAGAATCTCTATCACGTCCACAGAGGCAGTGTTGTGTAACTGACTCTGACCCCTGACCTCAATGTGAAAGGAGAAAGTAAATATACAAATTTGCTTTGGGCATCAACAAAATATCCCTCATCATCAAGCCAAGCAACTGTTATGTCGCCAACATTCATAAAATCCACGCCAAAGACACTGACTTATTTCCAAAATGTATGAAGTCATGATTTTTATTTGAATACGAAACAACATTTATTTTATTTTATTCAATTTCTAAAACCTATTTTGGAAGACTCATTCTCAAATGAGGAGGATGAACCAGTCACACATAATATCTCCAGAACTCTTGAATGTGGACACAAACTTGCATGTGTGTGTATGTGAGGTTTTTTGTAAGCTAGATGTGTGTATCTTTTTTTTTTTTAAAGAGGGTCCCTGCCTGCAGGATGTGTCTCAGTGCTTTAGTCTCCACCGTTGCCCACTCTCTTAAATAGATCAGGTACATGAATATCATCTGACACATGGAGGGAGAAAAGGATACAGAGGAAGCAAGAGCAAAACAAGTCGTGATAGTAAAATGATTTTCACGAAACATCTCTTATTTTGCCTCTTCTTCCTTTGAGTGCAGCTTTTGAAAATGATTAAAGAGCGCCTGAAGAGTGATTGAAGGACATCAGCAGCTTTTATGAGAGTGTAATGTAGAATAAATGGGGATCATAATGTAAACTTGGATGTATCTCAACCACCTAATACCCAATTTACCGCGTTGCCGTCTTTACAGTTGAATTCAAATGGAGCAGAATCAGATTGTTCACTGTTAAAACTGCAATGAAGAGCAGAGATGGCAAAAGTACACACATCCGTTACTGAAGTAGAAGTACAGATACTCGTGTTTAATCTGCTGCTGCTATTACTTTTTATCATCTTTCACTGTATCTCCAATTGTCCATTAGGAGGAACAGCCTTAAGGGCAGTTGGCGCAAACTCATAAAACCCCTATTATTATCCTTTTAAACCTACAAATTAAATGGAAGTTTTGAAAAAAACTATTCTTGCATCTAAAAAGGCATGTTGAGTAGAGAACAAGGGGGGGGGGGGGGGAGCTTTAAAATGAAAGTGCTGGATGAGAAAAGGCACAGTTACGGTAAAGATGGTAAAGAAAGAGGATAATAATATAAGAGAACATCCATTGTCCTGGACTGTAGGTTTTTTTTCCAGTTTTGGGGCAAACATTGCTACTTCAGCTCTGGGGAATGTCCTTAACTTTTTCCCATCTCCACTCTAATATTTGGGGAAGTTATCTTCACTGTCTCCTCTCAAAACGAACCCTACGGACATGCAAGAGATATTGGAAAAGGAAGATAAAAGGCAGAGAAAAGCGTCTGTATAAATAACTTTTGTGAGAGGGGTAAGTGCTGAAATATGAATAATATATAAAATATATACAGTATAATGTCCAGTGGTGGAATTCAGTGAATTTCATTTATTCTGAACCTAGTCTTATACTCGTATTTACCTTTTACACGTTTACTCCATACATTTGAAAAGCAAGTATTGTCCTTTTTACTCCCACATCATACTGACAGTCTAAAATACCTAACCGATTCAGATTATTAGCTATACAAAATATAAATCAATACATTAATTATACGTTTAAATATCTAGCAGCAGTATATAATAAGTTATTAAAATTAGCTTCACTTTTCCTATCTGTGACATTCATGCATAGAACATTATAATCCAGAAATGTAATCTCTCAATGGGCCATTCTTTTTTAATGTAGGACTTTAACTTGTAACAGAGTATTTTAACAAGTTAGTGTTGTTACTTTAACTTAAGTATAATACTTTAGTATAAAAGAGGCCCTCTTATGCTAATTCTCAGGTTCATATTTGTATTTTGTGCCTCAACTGAAACATGTCTCCATGCTTTAATGTTCAAAAAGCTCTTTATTTCTCTCATACTACCTCTTTTCACCCTCAGTCTGAAACCAGAGCCCAGTCTGCTCTGATTGGTTAGCTGGAAGGCTCTGTTGTGATTGGTCAACCGCTTAGAGATGTCCCGCCACTTAGCCTATCACGTACAATGTGTTGGAGCGCTAGCCAATTGAAGCACCAGTGTTACATAGTGATGTCATTATGCTACGGGAGTAAACAAAGGAGTCTAATGGAGGCGTTTTAAGTCAGTGTCGAGAAACTCCCTCTGGTAGGAACTTCGGGACTTTTGCCTTTGCAGACCATTTACATGCACACAAACCTATAAAACACACTACAGGAAATGGAAAACCTAAAGAGCAGAATTAGGCCCCTTTAATAAGCAGTTATGCAACTGAGGTTTCATCACAGTGATGATCTGCACCACCATATTTCAGAATATTTAACACTCCTACGTTCAGCCTGTGAGCAGAAACTGGTGTGATATAAAGGTCTAAAACATCTACCTCATTACAGCTTCATGACCCAGGACCCCCTGTCCCATCTGCCAGTTACTGAATCAATGTGGAATTTCAGCATCTATAATTCATTTAGGTTTGGAAAGATGTGATCAGGCTGAGGTCAAATGTCCATACTTCAGCTGTTCATATAGATTGGAGGAGCAGAAAGAAATTAGACCCGCGAAATTCACAGAGGTGTGCCAGAAGCTACTGCGCTAAATCATTATAAAACATTTTGTCTTCCATTTTACTGAGCCATGACTCACTCTCTACGCTGCATTAAAGAGGGTTATTCTCCATAACATGCTGCTATAACTGTTTTTAAATTAAAAACCTGTCAAACAGCATTCATCCTGCATCTCAAAATAAATAAATTAGGTGTGTATTACTTATTCTAACGCGCTTCATCCTAGCTAATTGTTATGTTTGGTTAAAGATTTCCACAAATGTGATGATTACCTTTGACATACCCTCTAGTCTAGGGCATACGTTTTTGGGTGGTAATAACTAATAGTCACCTCCAAACCATCCAATATAGCATTTACAACATGGAAGATGGGATAAAAAGCCTCGGTTTGGTGCAGCTTGTCTCGTTTTAGTTCTAAAAAGTATAATTTCCAGGGTCTGCTGAGAAACTGTTCGTCTGACTGAGCTACAGAACCACCTGGGACTTCCTTTCATGAAGCCTCTCCGCTGGATTCTGTTCCACTTTAGCACATCCTTCCCTCCAATCCTCTGTTAGCATAAGTGAGCTCTCTGGTGAAGACTCTCAGACGTACAGGGGGGGAAAGGGCCCCTGTGCTCCTCTGTGTGAGAGCAAATGGTTGAAGGATGGGACCGGGGTAATTACAGGAGGAGTGTCTCTCTCAGCTGGGACCGTCCTGCCAACTTCTTCTCGTTTGTCATTACAACTGAGAAGAAAAGTTTCGAGCAGCGTAAGCAGCATGGAGACCATCTATACTGCATGATAAGATATTGCTGTTAAAACTGTACAAGATGCTTTTTTTCCTCAAAAGTGAAGTTGATTTCGAGCTATTTCCTATCTTTTAGTACATATTTAAATATATTTAATCATTAAACTTCATACATATCTCTCCAAGATATAGTCACATGACATATATGAAGAACCGTATGACCCCATGCTATTAAACCATGCAAAGCCTTGGAAGTAAAGTGAAAGACTTAGATAGTTTGGACTAAAATTCGATCGAAATGACTCATAATTAGATGAACAAGCTTACAGCAGGTCCAGTGCTAACATGAAAAGAATTACTGGGCTTCAGAATTGAATATGGCTGAAGATGTGTCGAGGTCTTTTTATTTGTCAATCCTCCTTGATCAAGCTTCAACTAAATTAGTAATATATCAGGTTGCTGTCTCGAACAGCCTCTTTGTGATTTCCAGTTTATATATAAAATGCAGAAATCAAACTGGGAGAAATGTAAGTAAAGTAAAGCGTTCTCTCTGTAGGAAACTATGGCCCTATGTCCATGGTGCTGATTCTAGGAGATAGATATAGGAGCTGTCCAGGATGTCAAAACAATAAAGGGCAAACTAGGTAAGAGTCAAATATAAAGACCAAACCTGAACAAAGGGGGAATAGGAAAATACCCAAATAAATATATTACCTTTTTTTGGCGTTTTTTTACGATCTACTGAATTAAAACACCCCATTTTGATTGTAATACTCAGGACATTAAATTGGCTGCAAGAAAACATGCTTGCATATGTACTGTAAGGGAGCCGAATATGTGCACATGTGACATAAATCCATGAATCATCATTTTGTGCAGCCCATTATGAAATGTAATTTAACTCAAACCAAATGAGGCAAAATCTCGTCAACCGTGACAATTTAAAAGTCCTAAACACGTCAGAGCCTAACAGAGTAGCCTTAAGACATTTCCTTTATTTACAAGTGTACACAGCTAGGAATAGCACTTAGACTAATGCAAACAGGGTATTACATACTGTTTATCCTATACAACATGCAGTGCCAGACAGCCGAAGGCAAAACTAAAGAAGGCAGGCTGCTATACATATTCCCCGTAAACACTGTGAGGATGTGAAACAATCTTCTATCCGATGACGCTTTGCCTTTAACCTCGCTCTCGGGACAGATGTGTTTAATAAGAGCTGGAAAGAAGACAGGGTAAGCACATAGCCTGTAGCTACAACATGTCAGCAGTGATAACACCACAGAAGAAGAGAGAGAGGCAAACATACACACACTGCAGGGCCGTGTGTTTGTGGTTGGAAATAATCAACCCTCATAAGGTTCAGTGGGAGATGAGCGTGTGACCCTATTTCACCTGGCCTTCTCTCTCCAGCTTCCTCCCCCCTTTCTCTTTCCCCCTCTCTCTCAGAAGAGCTTACGCAGGTATTTTGTAACACTTGAGGGATACTTGCTCCTACTGGAACGCAGCCTCCGTGTCACTTAGCCAACACTTTGCTCTTGTGCTGAATTTTTTATCAGCAACACATTTTTTCGGGAGAATTTTAAACGCTGGCTCTCCGGATAATCAAATACAGCATCAGCCTAAAGACTCATCAGCCTAAAGACTCTATGTCTATCTGTTTGTACACTTGCGTTTGTGTGTTTGCTTCATGACAAATTTAAGAAATGTTTCTCTCTCCTACACTTCCTCCTGTCTTGTCCTCTCTTTCTTTTTCACAGTAAGAGCACACGTGTGAAGCGGCTACAAGCAGGAGTGACAAGAGCCTCTTTGCCACATGGCATCTTTTCATGTTTAATTAGATGAATAATGTTATTGTGGGAGACACACTGTTTCCTTCTTTCAGATTCTTTAACTCTTCATTCCTGCTTTTTAATTAAAATGTCAGTGGCACTTGTAAGTTTAACAAACAGTGACTTAACACAATTAGCATATTATTGGTGTTAAGTAAGTGTGAGTTATATCTATTAGTATCACGGTGGAATAAAAAGAGGTGGATTAAGCGTTGGAGGCGGGACCTAGTTTATTCCTATGAAAGCAGCTCAGTGGCGCATGAAGCCAAAATAGCCCTGATTCAGTCTCGGCTCATTCAAATGAATGGAGGGAAAAAACCTTGAATGTCATTAAAAAATTAATAAAACTGATTTACAGATGTCTCTTTCCCAATGTAAGTCAATGGGAAAGAGTATTTTTGGGCCCAAATGACATCATGGACTGACACAGGAGTGTAGTACCACCGTTTGACCACAACAAACATTTACTTTACAACTTCCTAGGGGCTGCCTATATTAAAACAATATTCAAACTTCTTACTTTTTAAGCATATCTCTCCTAATTATATTCACATAAACATGCTGAGCTGTCTGTCTAAACTGACTGGTAGTGCTTTCTTGTATGCAAGGTCGAGGACATAGAAAGTCAAAGACAGTGACAACACTGGTGTTTTCACTAGGATCTGTAGAGCCATTGAAATGACTCATCTTTAGACAAACAAGTTTATCTCCTGCAATGTTTAAGATGAATGGGGACAGGAAGAAGACACGGGTTGTTCTTCAGAATAAATGGGGTTTGCAACGTGGACCCTTTAACTTTGTCCTGCTTGTACCGACCTTGTCTGTTTCTTCTTCGCCAAGCCTTTCAATAAACCTTTACTTTGCAAACATCAAACTGTACTCCAGCATCCTTGTGTTCCAGTGCTCTTTTAACTCCATACTTGTGGGATAGTGTGCTTCTTTTTTCTTTAAACAATACAATGATTGGTCTCATGGAAAGGCTAGAATTAAAGGTCATTTTAGACTTTGAAATCTCACTCTAACACCATTCTGAGCGGGTGATTTCTGCTCGACTTTTGATCATTTGATTTGATGATTTGACAAAACTTGTATTAAAAATAAGCCAAATATGTGACCTTTTGTTGTTCTTGGTGTTGTGTGGGGTAAATTAAATCTGTGATTTTCTCTTCTCTTTTCTTAAAGTTTGATGAAAGTCAGAAATTCAACTAGGACAAAAAATGTCCTTTGTCTAAGGAATAAAACTTTCTGTTTACGTCAGATCCGTTCACATCACACCCTTTGTGCAACTATTCATTCAAAACACAGTGTCCTCCTCCTTATCTCCTCTATTTTTACCAGTGTGACATTCTCCTCTTCCTTCTTCTGCCTGTAACCTTCATTCCTTTCCTCATTCCTCCATCCACCACTGTCCTTGACACCTCTGTCTCCCACTATATGATCTACGATCTATTCTCTTTCCTTCCCTTTCTGACTCGTCGTTACATTTGGATTCACTTCCTTTCCCTTCCTTTATCTTCTGTTAGCTTTTCCTCACTTGCTCCCCCAGTTTCTCAGATGTATGATTCATGGTTCCAGGGCTATGACTGAGACATGAATATTTTACTTGAACCAAATATAATTTTCAGGGGGAAAAGAAAATGGGGGATGGGAGTGACGGGCGATAAAGCTAAACGTCTGTTTGGTTAAACGAGGGGATAGCGTATTTCTATTGGTATAATAAAATGTGTAATGGAGATGTTGCAGATGTAATGTTCACTTTGACACAGAGATGACCTTAAAAAACATACTATGAATAACTGACAGGTCGGGAAGGATACTGTGTCTCTTTCCGAACCACAGAAGAAACAACACTTCCAATGGGATGTCTTTTTTTTTTTAAAGGAAGTGGAAATCTGCAAAAGTCTGCAGTCTCTATTAAAGATTATTTCCTAGAAATCTTGAAACCAAACAGAAAAATAGAACCGTTTTTTACAGCTGTGAGAAAAAGCTGCAACAGTGTTTTATGACTGACTGACATTGCTCTGGTGTGAATACATTGCAGTCATTTAAAATAATCAAGGTGTGATACGTTTCTCTGTTCCTCGTATATCAGTATGCGCCCTACGTCATGCTGTGAATCTTCAAAAAAAGGCAGCAAGATCCAGAGGTGGGGACTCGAGTCACATGACTTGACTCGAGTCCGACTCGAGTCGCATATTTTTGGACTTGAGACTTGCTTGACTAACATTGATAAAAGACTTGACTTGACTTTGACTTGGTATTCATGACTTGAGACTTGACTTAAAGTGGACCTATCATGCTATATTTAAATGATATATTGTAGGGCCATACCTATATAAGGTATATTTATACGTTTCTGTTTTCAAAATACCAAACAGATCATGCATTTTAGCCATGCCTCATTTCGCTCTATGTGTTGTTTGCTGTCTACGGGTCTGATTCTGCTGACCACGCCCCCCTGCAGGAGAGGGGAGACGTGCTCTGATCAGCTGCTGGGCTGTCAGAAGAGGGGGAGAAAAAGAGATCTCCGTCCTCCGTGTTTTATTATATAGAGTCGTTATTCATTTGTTTTAAAGCTCAATAAATAACAAAGAAGACCTTTGACCGGCACTTTTCTAATTTTGTCCGGAAGATTTAAACTTTAACGGACATCTTGACCGGCGAAACAAACTGAAACTGAAACTCTGCCGCACGGTCCCCTCGTTCCTTGGAAGAGGCGGAGAGGTGGGTGTTTGTCATCTGCTGGTGGACTAACCGGAGAGAATTACAGTGCTTGCCTCGACGGGGAGGGATTGCATTGCAGCGGGAGCAAACGCTTGCCTCGGGGAGGGAGAAAAAAAGCCACAGCGGAGAATAAACAGAAGGGTAACCATGGTAACTATGGGCGGGAAGTCTTCTTCGCTGCTTTTGTGGCAGACTACAGCGCCACTTACAGGCCTGGCATATGTACTACAGCGTCTCCAGCGCTTTCGAACGGCAATGGCCGTGGCTGTCTCCTCCTGATTGGTGGAGTTGGCCCAATAGCCGTAGCGCCACCATCCTGACGTCAGGACAGTGTTCAAATCTGGATCAGTTTTTATCAGATCCGTTGCAGCCCCTTTTTTTAGAGATTTGGGTATGGAGGAAAATAGAGAGGGTTGTGTTTTCTGACACTTGGTGAGTTCCCTGGAACACCGGGGACACATATTCATGTATAAAAGACGTACAAAAGTGCATTTTGCATGATAGGTCCCCTTTAAGCTTGAGACAGATGACTTGAAAGGACTTGACTTTTTAAAATTAAATATTTGCGTTTGTTTTTGTATTGAGATATTACGTTTAGTTTTTTCGAAATGTGATTGGGTGATTATAGCGCCATGCGCGCAAACCTGGCAACCCACTAGTAGGCAGGAGTGTCAGTTAACATGGCAGCGGCTAGTGTTACTCCAAAAATATTCAAGTTTGGATTCAAGGATTATGTTGTCGATGACGATAATAAGAAGAGAACAGCGGTATGCAGGGTCTGCAGTATAAAGATCGGTGACAGGACCACCACAACATCCAACTTCATTCGTCACTACAAAAAAACCCACAGAGAAAGGTGCGTGAATGTGTTGTGTTAGCTAGAAAGCTAACGTTAAGTTTAAGCTACGTTAGACTTGGTTTCAAATCGATTAAGCATTGCAAAGAGAAGACAAAACGGTAAATGAACACTAGAACCGCCAAGGGATTCATTTTGACTAACCCCGATACTGACGGGCTGTCAGGAGAGGGAGAGAGAGAGAGAGGGGAAAAGAGATGCCTCGTTTATTTCCCCTGTGTTATTATCAGAAGTTACTGTAAACTGTTGAATAATGTAGTTCATCTACTTTTAGTAGTTTGTTTAAAGGTTTTAATTATGTTGTTTTTGTTTGTAGAAGTGCATCATGCTTTGATTTATTGTTTATTAAGTGAGTTTTAAATCGTCCTACTTAGTTTATAAGGAAATTATGAAGAGGAACAAATTAAATGATTTGAAAATGATATCTATGTAGGTGCTGACGCTGTTGGCGGTTCTAGTGTTAACATACATTTAAATTAAATATGTGTAATGGAAAATGCCATATATGATTTTCTTACCTGGAATTCTGCCTTTTTTAACAGACCTTTTGATTGAGTCCTAGCTATATTGTCTGCAGTTCTAGGATTAACCTAATATGATTGTCATCGGTCGAAATTAGATTTCAAATGATTAACTGTGTATGTAATGAAGATCATAGTGTGGGTTGAATCTATTTTCATAACCACTGTTATGAACCACTGATTTAAATGTGGAAAATTCATCAGAATTTCGTATGACTTGACTTAACTTGCTTGACCTGAGCAATGACTTGACTTGACTTGCTTGACTCTCATCACAGTGACTTGGGACTTGCTTGATACTTGTAGGTCAAGACTTGAGACTTGCTCATGACTTGCACATGTAGGACTTACTCCCACCTCTGGCAAGATCTGCCTGATGTCTCTCAGCATTGTGACAATATCCTCCACCATCTTGCTTTGGGTTTTTGTAAAACTGCAATTCCCATACTAAATATTTGAAATCTAAAATAATTTATATTATAATGTATTGGTGATACTTAAAGATTTCTGACACAGTCTCAAGATATTCCATTAAAACACTTTGTAGGCAGAGAACACAGCATTATTCAGACAGGGATTTACAGTATGGAAGAAAACTCAAGGAGGCTGTATAAATCTAAATGTTTAATATGTATACGTACCAGTCGATTTACGCTTATAGACAATACATGTTTTCCTCATGGGTTAGAGTTGCGGACTTTTGGTAATGCTATGGAGAATATTGCTTATCATGAGTGGGCCCCCATTTTGTTAATAAATGTCAAACAGGCGTCACCCAGCCAATGGTTTCATTGATTCCAACAGGTGGCAGTAAGGATCCAAAATAAACAGAAAAATGCTGATAATGTCCAAGAAGGCAAGGCAAGGCAAGTTTATTTATACAGCACCTTTCAGCACACGGCAACCCAAAGTGCTTTACAAAATGAAATAAAAGACATTTAAGAACAAATACAGTGGAAGCACATTATAAAAAGGCATTTAAAAACAGGCATTTAAAAAGCGAAGATAATAAAAACAACACAACAGGTATAAAATACATGGATAAAAAGCCATACTGCAGTTTGAGTTTGAACAACTCATCCAAATGCTGCGTCAAAGAGATTGCAGCTGACCTGCAGGATTCGGGCAGTTTGTTCCAGATGGTCGGGGCATAAAAACTAAACGCTGCTTCTCCATGTTTAGTTCCGACTCTTGTAACAGAGAGCAGACCCGTCCCAGAAGACCTGAGACTCCTGGATGGTTCATATTTGTGCAGGAGGTCGTTAATATAATTTGGTCCTAAACCATTTAGTGCTTTAAAAACCAGCAATAGTACTTTAAAATCAATTCTTTGGCAGACTGGAAGCCAGTGTAAAGACTTCAGTACTGGACTGATGTGATCCACTCTTTTAGTGTTAGTGAGGACACGGGCAGCAGCGTTCTGAATCAGCTGCAGCTTTCTAATGGATTTGTTTGTGAGCCCTGTGAATACACTATTACAGTGGTCGAGTCTACTGAGGATAAAAGCATGGACAAGCTTTTCTAAATCCTGTTGTGACATTAGTCTTTAAATCCTAGATATGTTCTTCAGGTGATAGTACTATGCCGATAGGGCTGTGCGATTATGGCAAAAATCATAATCACGATTATTTGGGTCAATAATTGATATCACGATTATTAAATACGATTATTCATTGACTTTGAAAAAATCCATTTATTGAACTTTAAAACAAATACAAATAATAATTTGAACAGTATCTTTTTAACTGTTGATTACCCTGAACGTATAATTCAACTGAAAAACCAATACAAAAATAAATAAAATAAATGATACATTTAAATAAATAATATCAAAATAATAAATACCAATAAACAAGATCAACAAATATTTTGGAGCGCACTTCCACAAGCTACTAAACATATATAAATATGATAAATACAAATAAATGAGACCAAAATTAATTAGATCAAATGTGTTGCACTGTCACAACCTAGCAAAGCAAAATAATTGTTTTTTTCGATTATGTTGTTTTCATAATTGTGGCAGGCCAAAATCGTGATTGCGATTAAAATACGATTAATTGCACAGCCCTACTATGCAGACTTAATAACTGTTGACATGTGACTGTTAAAATTCAGGTCTGAGTCCATCACTACACCTAGGTTTCTAGCTTTTTTCGTTGTTTTGTAGCCGACTGAAGCTCTGCGATGACTTTTAATCGGTCCTTCTTTGCTCCAAAAACAATGATCTCAGTTTTCTCTTTGTTCAATTGGAGAAAGTTCCTAGAAGAAGAAGAAGAAGAAGATTTAAGAAGTAACTGGATGCATGGATGATTGTAAATGTTTGATGGAGGAAATGCACTCAAGATGTTCTAACAGCATGGTGATACACACAATGATTTCTGGTAAGTAATGCTTTTGAGACGCTATTTTAAGTTTTTACCATTTGTTTTTGTGGCATTTAAGGCTGTTTTGTCAGTCAACAAATAGGCAGGCCAAGTCAAGCTAGCAAGAGGAGTAGGCCAGGGAGGAAGGGGAAAGTGCAAAACCAAGATGAGCCATAACCTTTTGGGATTCGGGTCACTTTGGTTGCACATGTGGTCATGGACTCTGGGCGAGCCAGGAGAGAGGCTGGGCAGAAAGCTCAACCAAACCTGGAGGATCAGGCTGGCTTCCATGACCACAATTCCCTTATATTTATATCGCCTGCAAATTATGGGAAACATGCAGATATAGCCGTGGAAGCTTTTCGGTAACGGATTCACCATGCTTAGTGATACTTCTACCACTGCTTGGCCAGGGAGAAAAGTGTGTGCAAAGGTTATGAGGTGCAGCCAAGTGTTTATGTTGTGTGTACCGTACAGTTAATTTCAATGTTTTTATGATTATTGTATAAGTAGGAAACTTTACTGTACATATCCAACTTTTGGAAATTATAGTTTATTTGTTAACCTCTGACGTTACCACTAAACATTTGTTGACTAGACATTGCCTGGTTTCCTCACTGTCTATACACAAAAAACCCAATTTCTATCTTACTTGACCTCCACTAGTCTGCGTCTGCTTTCCCGGGGACACCAGGGACCACCCCAGGGTTACCGCACAGAAAATAAAAAAGTGGTGGTGGTCTCTCAGCACCCACAGGCTTAATTTACCAGGCAAGTCAAAAATAAGTAAAGACTCTACATGTGGCAACAGGAGCACAAACCTGCTACATACCTGAAACCAAACTCTAGGGGTACAACAAGGAGAAACAAATAAACAACTCACCAACTCCAACATGAGCTACGGACGAGCCCCCAAAATGTTACGACTGGCTCGAAGGCCGCAACACAACGAAGAGCAAAACTCAGGGTTACAGTGAATAAACCGAGGATTCTATTCTTATTAAACAAAGAAAACTTGGGAACACCATACTACTGTACGTGCTGACTAACCTATGCTGACTATGCTAACACACTGAGTTTAACATTGACCTGCAAAAGGAATGAGTCCCCGATGTTGATACTAATGTTGTACATTCATAATAAGTTGGACATTGAGCGCATTAGTGATAAATTGGTCCTTATAAATATGTATTTATATGATGGTGTGTGTAGTCTTTGGACATAACATATAACTTGAAGAAGAAATCACGTGATGTTTGGAGTGTTGATTCCCTAGGAGATGTATTTGTACATGTATTTTTGCATTTGAATCAAACGTTCTAATAATATGTAGTATGCTTTGAGCTAATGCTTGTGTACAATTGAGGGACGAATCCCATGCAGTAGTCTATGTGCATGTGTTGTCTTCAGCACTTTTATAGCCCTGCTGTCTTCTTGCATTTGATGCTATCGGCAGTGTACTGTATACATGAGGGTTGCATTTGTGTACCTGTTCACAACTGTACATACACACAGGTACGGGCATATGCACATAATTTGACGGCTGAGGAGAGCAGACATTATTTCTTGTTAGCTCTCCTCTGTTGTGTTGTAGCTCTGCAGATAGTGAGAGGAGAGATGTCAACGGGGAACAGTGACTGACAGGTAATGGGGAGATAGATGATCATCGCCCTGTAGAGAACAGATGGAAGCAGGGCATACACACACACACAACCACACACAACCATGGTGCAAATTATGACTATATCAAGGGCACCTTACTGGAAAGTATGGGAATGTTCAAGAGCACACACACACGCGCAATATCACTAGAATAGATTGTGCCGGGTCAGTGAAACTGTCAATCAAACTCTTCCTTTTCCTGCATAAATTAGCTTAAATAGCCAAAACTGCGTAATGTACACTAATAGTTATTTGATGGCATTTTCTTCATTAAAGCAAGAGTAACCTTTTGAGCTGTCTAACTTCTAAAAGCTGCCCTTTCTTTCATTCTCCGTTCCTTCCTTTTTTTATTTTCATTTATCATTTTTTATTGAACTATATGTTTTGTACTGTTATCGGCCATTTGGATGTCATTTATTATTCATTCTGATTTTCTGAGGTCATCTCATCTCCTGCTGATGTCTTTCAATATATCCCACTGCTAGGCTTGGCTTCTTTGGATGCAAGTTGAAAGTCATCGCTATGACCAGATTATATTGGTTTAGAGAGAAACCGTCTGCATTTAGTATAACTGATTTCAACGGGACCAGATGGCAATCTGCCTGCTTCTGTATTTATCTCTTCCTATTATACGCTCTGCCTGACTCACTCAGACACACACACACACACACACACACACACACACACACACACACACACACACACACACTCACACTCACACTCACACTCACACTCACACATACAAACACAACATATGACCAAACATGCATTAAAACTGAATCATCATGTGTTCATCCATGCCACCATACATTCCCATCACCTCCAATTTGACCTTTCTGCAGCTACTCTGACCTCAGCATAGCATATATGAAATAGGATATGGAGGTATAAGAGAAGGGAGAAGTCCATAGAAATAACGACGAGGGTGATAAGACAGGGAGGGAACATATGACGAGTGGTGAAGGAAGGAAGTTTGTTGGAAATAAAAAGGCATAACAATTATTTCAGGTTACCAGGAGGGGAAATTATTATGTTTTTTAATGAGAAGAAATGGTGAAAACAACTTTAGTGAACGTAAGGTGGCACTGAAAATTGCCTTTCCTGTAGTGTGTTTATAGGTTTTTGTGCATGTAAATGTTTAAAATGACTCCATTGGACTTCTTTCTTTACTTCAGGGACACAGTGACATCATTATGTAACACTCACACTTCTATTGATGGCTCTCTAACACATTGTGCGTGATAGGCAAAGGGGCGGGACATCTCTAAGCGGTTGACCAATCACAACAGAACCGGCCATTATTTTACCCATACCTTGCAACACATTAACAGGATTTATTCTAACTTTTGTGCTGTACAATTTCTGTGATTTAACCATTGAATTAATGTGAAAAACTACAATTTATAAGCTAGTTAAATACTTAAAGTGGACCTATCATGCTATATTTGAATAATATAGTGTAGGACCATACCTATATAAGGCATATTTATACTTTTTTTGTTTCAAAATACCAAACAGATCATGCATTTTAGCCATGCCTCATTTCGCTCAATTTGACATTTTTTAGATCTGTTTTAGCAAGGGTTGATTCTGTGAGAACAGCACCATCTAGAGGCCTGGCATATGTACTACAACGTCTCCACGCTTTCGAACGGCAATGCCGTGGTTGTCTCCTCCTGATTGGTGGAGTTGGCCCAATAGCCGTAGCGCCACCGTCCTGACGTCAGGAAAGTGTTCAAATCTGGATCAGTCTGTATCAGATCCGTTGCAGCCCCTTTTTTAGAGATTTGGGTATGGAGGAAAATAGAGAGGGTTGTGTTTTCTGACACTTGGTGAGTTCCCTGGAACACCGGGGACACATATTCATGTATAAAAGACGTACAAAAGTGCATTTTGCATGATAGGTCCCCTTTAATTAGTACTTTCAAATGAATTGGCAATAACAGCATGTTTTAAAGTAGAGATTAGAGTGAAGGAATCAAGAGAAACTGGACTATTTGACGATGAAGGTCACTAATGATCAAAGAGGAGAGAAAAGCAAAGGGAGAAAGCTTTGTGTGATTCATGAATGACAGGAGATTAACAGGGATAAAGGAAGGTGAGAGGCGAAGGGAGGGAGATATTAAAAGAAAATATGAGAGGATAAAAGGATAAAACACAAGAGAAGAGGGGAGTGATGGGAGCCGTAAGGTGAGCCAATGAAGGGAGAGGGAGAAGAAGGTTAAGTGAAAAAAAGGAGGACTAGGAAGGGGATAAGAGACATGACGGGCAACAGACGTATACAAAGGCAGACAGAAAGAGAAGCAAGGAGAAAATGTTTAACATTACATCGGGCTTTTGGCGTGAGGAGCGATAATCCGTCTTTTTGTCAGCTGAATTATGCCAGAGTTCTATTTTACTACCCCTAATCTGTCTCCAACCAAAAAATAAACTGTCTGCCAGCACAGGTTCGCATTTGCAGTGTCTCGCGCTGTCTCGTTTCAGATAAGGCCGCACAATAGGGCTGACAAATAGGACTTGTTTTGTTTTTTGTTTTTTTACATACGCTCACGCAGAGAGAAATACTTCTGCATTCTGCTTATTTCAGATCACGTCCCAGCAGCTTGGTATCTCTACAATAGGGGGGACAAATGGAAAGATAGAGTAAGGAAAGCAGCTAAAGGCAAGGATGATTTGTGTGTGTGTGTGTATGTGTGTGTGTGTGTGTGTGTGTGTGCGTGTGCGTGTGCGTGTGCGCGTGCGCGTGTGACTGGCTAGGTCGCAGTGAGCTGTTGATCTGCATATACATGGCATGATCTCCGGTTAACAGAGATTACAGTGATTTAGCCTGCTTGGCCACTGTGACCCTGCTGAGCCATGCTAACGCTAATAGCTAATAACCACTATATGCCAGCTGCCTGTCTGCTTCCAACTGCGCATGCTTGCCTTCTTGTTTGTGAACTTTCTCCTCCCTCAACTCTCTTTTTCATCCTCAAAGCATCACCAAATGCGCCTCCTAGTTTAAATTCATCTCTGCTTACAAGCGTCAGATTTTCTATTCGCCTTGCTTCATATTCCGTTTTACAAAATCCATCCCACTCTCTTTTTCTCCCTTTACCCCGTATGTACCTCTCTATATCTGCATCATGCTACTCTCCCACTTTCTCCCCACCCCAGCTTAAGTGTCATGCCTTATTTTGCACGTGGGTCGAAGCCCAGATGTCTGCTGCTTGAAACTAGGTCATGTTGAGGGAGGGGGGGAATGAAGGAAAGTAAAAAAAGAAATGGAGATTGTGAGGGGGAAGGGAGGGAGAAGAAGAGCGAGAGGAGCACCAAGGGGCTCTACAAGAGACGAAGAGAGGAGATAGTTCCTCCTTGACTTAGGCAAATGGGGATGTTGAGAGTGACGTGCATGGAGATGAGGATGCCAAAATGAGGGAGATATAAAAGTCACATTTCCTTTTGAAAGTTCAAATGTTCAACTGCACTTTGAGAAGAAACATGGCACATTTACATTGTTTTGTAAGTGTTCAAATAGCTAATCCATTGTGGTTCCAGGTTGGCTCCAAGGCTAATGAATACCATACACAACATCTTGTGTGTCTCTCTGGTAAAAGTATTATTTCTGTTTGGTGCAGATCGATTTCAAAGCTCTGCAAAACATTGCCTTGAACACATTAATTTGAGAAAAAAATATATTAACTCTGATAGATTACACAACCTGAGGAAGTTTTAAGTTGGCTGGTTAAAAAGTGCATGCATGATGAATAATAATGAATAGAAACAAATGGCTGCCTGGTACTGTAAGAAAAACATTTAAAAACAATTAAAGCATGCATTTAATGGCCTACACATGATTTGTGACTAAAACTTGCAAACACACTGGTATGTTTTTTTAATCAAATTGAACAACCATGTTTTTAAATGAATACATATTACACTTCTGTGTGTTAATGATACAAAAACACACAGGTTTGAAAGGAATTGAACCTAACAATAGACAATATCTTATTGCCTGTTGATTAGAGTGAGGGGAACATGTGTGCCCAACTTTGTATCTGGCAACATTTTAATATGAATGAACCATTTACCAAATACAACTGATATGACAAGAAATGACCTTGGTTAATGCTGATCCACAACACAGTATATCACAGGACTTAATAATGAATGGAAATGGCATGAATATTCACATGTACTGCTGTTAAGCAAAGTAAATGTGTAAAGTGTAATTTAGACTGATGATTAACAACCATTTGCCTCTGCATTGTAACTGCATTTACAGCATATACTGTGGGCTGTAGACAAGGAAAGAAATATAAAACCAATATTACATTTCCCTTTCTTATATACAGAGCACAGTCAGAATCTGGACTGTAAACTTTATGTATTATGTATACGCTTGCAGTTAATCCTTGGTTGCATTCTCAGCCACTCAGAGCAATACAACTGCCTCCAAACCTGAATAAAACCCTTAGGTTTAGCAGTTTAAGAGCACTAGACTCTGGACACATTTCACAGGGGGTTTTCCAAACAAAAAACCCTGTATCATTGTTCATAATCACATTTCAGATCAAGCCCCTAAAAATGTTTCTATCATATTTAATATCTATAATTTCCAGTAATGCATCCTGCCATATGGTTTTTAAACATCTGTGGAGTTGGAGGATTTGTGCTCTGGCAGGTAGATGATATGCCAGAAAAACAACTATCCTATCAGCAACATGCTTTGGTTTTAAGACATTAGAGTCGAGATAATAGTCCAACGGGGCCCATTGTTCTGACGGCCCATTATTCCGGATCACCATTTGTTTAACAAAATGTCTCATTGGACTGAAATCCAATTTCTCCAATAGGCTATTACCTGGAAAACAAACAAACAGTTCTCTAAAGGCCAACACATACACAATCTCTTTGTAACAAACAGAAGCACATACCTGATAACTATACAGAATTCTGTCAAATGTTTCACCATGATGAAGGCATCCCCTCAAATTGTTTAAAACTGGCTCTCATTGGCTAATGGCCTTAGTTAGTTGAGTAGCTGAAGTTTTGGTATGAGGAGAGTGGATATTTCAAGCGTAAGAATATAACAGTTTGCCATAACTCTTATATCTTGCGCTATAATTTGCCCTGTGGTTCTATTTGTTGTACAGGTAGAGTGTATTTTTGGACTAATGGCCCACCAGAAGAATGGGATTTCGCTTCAATGAGTCATAGAAAATTGACATGGTACCAATCCGATAACTTGTTGTTTGTCTTTGTATTAAACTGATTTCACCCAAAAATATTTCACAATGGCAAAGTTGGGACAGTTATATGACAGTTAACTAAACTAATAATGGAATTCAGCCGGGTCTGTTTGGTGTTGGGTTTTTAGTGTTACAGGAGCGATGACTCATCATTTTTGTGAGGACACTATGTTTATATAATTTTTTTTGTATTAAAACCACACATATGTCTGCAGCCAAAAGACTTGCACACAAACTCAATCATTCATAGACACATGAAGACACACACCTCCACTCACACATGAAGCTATCACACATTTAAACAGCCCATTACATTGATAGATAGCCGTGGCACTGCGGATGTCTAAATGCATCCTTAGGCATTATTCAGAGTACCACTGACTCTGAGGATCCACACACTTCATCATCACAACCATTTATATAGGCTACTTAAATGACTCCATTGACACACACACACACACACACACACACACACACACACACACACACACACACGCACGCACGCACACGTATGCACAAACACTTTAAGGCAACATTGACATAAACACAAAGGGGGCTTTCAGTCCAATGGGAATCTACACAAACAAATCACACAGTGCATTAGGGTTGATACAAGCCTTCACAAATCACTCACACACACACACACACACACACACACACACAATTCCATACTAACATATCTGTATTAGTATGCAAAGACAGTGTCCATACTCTGGTCACACTGTTATAAAGTCTATGGGTCAGACTAGAAATCGCTGCAGCAACAATTCGGACAAAAATGAAATAATTTCACTTCCATCTAAAGGTCTAATCTGCTGGAGTTTGACTCATAAACTTGTGACATGCAGTTTATACTGTGTGACTGTGTTCTGCTAGAAGCGACAAAACAGAACTATCACAGCCACTGGTAGCCGGTGAATGACCTAATAGACCAAGAGGCTTCACTGACATGTTAATAATGTTTCACTGTCCGACTTTATGACTGAGATGAGAGAATGATTATAACTGGAAAACACTCATGACTCTGACATTTGATGCATATTTTGCCTCACCGGAGAACTATTAAAGGGAGTCCTTGTTAAAATAAAGTGATTCAAGTTGACGTGCTGTTGTAAATTACTGTTTTAATTATTTTACTTGAAAGAACATTTTTCAATTTCACTGTTTATTATTATTGGGCTTCATGGCTATTATATAATTGTGTATTAATCCTTTTTATGTTGTCTTATTGGACATTTTTAGTTTAAATGTGTATGTTAAAATTATGTTTTATTTAGTTGTATTTAATCTTTTTACTGCACATTCTCATTTCTTATTTTTTATATAAATAATTTATTTAATTTATCTTTTTATTTTATTTCATTTTAAAATGTAACAACGGTCACAAAGTACCAGCTCTTTTAAATGTTTCAAAATGCACTAAACTACAACACAAATCTGCGGTTTGTTAACATATCTACATAAAATACTACACACATGTACTTAATAATATATATATATATATATATATATATCATTCTTTAAGTGTGCTTACTCTTAGATAAATATGTGTCATGCACAATAATGTGAATCCAGTACAAACAGATGTTGACAGAGACATGACAGTGGTGAGCACGTTTAGTTTTGGCCAATGAGTCTAACCAAGCCACATTCTTCTAAATCATATTAACAGCCTTATTTTCTCTTCCTTTGCCCCCCTCAATTCTTCAATCCATTGAGGTCCATTTCGAGCGATTTATTCAAATGATGGCCTGCTTTTCAGTTTACGAGATGCTGCCTGTGTTTCTATTTCTGGTCTCATAATTTACAGACACAGGCTTTTAGCTAATGCCCTTATTTAGAGCGACTTACAATCAATGCAGCAGCGGAGGAGTCACAATCGTCAGCAAAAATTCCTCGACAACAGGTAGCCAATTAGGTGAGAGCGAATGGAAAGAAAAGATAGAAGGATAAATAAAATAAATAGCTGTGCCTCGATTATTTTGTTGTCCCTCCATTGCTGAGGATTGTTCAATCGGCTGTTGACTACAGCTCATGCATCCCTTACTTGTTTTTTCTATCTGTCTCAATGATGCTTTTCATCCTTCAACATTTTTATTAGCTAACCTTTCAAAAAGATTTCCTCTTTTTCCCTTTATGACCTCTTTTTCTTCTTTTCTCTCCGCTCAATCATCTCATCCTCATTTCTCATCAGTTTTCACTTGATATGCGTGTGTGTGTGTGTGTGTGTGTGTGTGTGTGTGTGTGTGTGTGTGTGTGTGTGTGTGTGTGTGTGTGTGTGTGTGTGTGTGTGTGTGTGTGTGTGTGCATGCGTGCGTGCGTGCGTGCATGCGTGCGTGTGTGTGTGCGTGTGTGTGTGTGTGTGTGTGTGTGTGTGTGCGTGTGTGTGTGTGCATGCCAGCTGGAGCAAAGTCATAATTTCTGACACAAATCTGGATAAAATACACAATCACTCGCTGTGAAAGAAACTGTTTAAAGAAAGGCGGGATAGGATAGAGATTGGAATTAAGGCTTAAGAGTACATAGAGTTAAAAGGAGAAGGGGAAGGAAAGGAAAATGGATGTCGGGAAAGACAGGTCAGAGGATACAGAGGGAATGTTGTGAATAAAAGATAATGTAAAAGAGATATACAAAGGTGGAGACGCGGGGAACATGCATACAAGGGAGCGGCTGTGTGATAAATAACGACAGGAAGAGGAGGGTGGAGGGGTCGTGATAGTAAATAATGATCCAGTCTCAGAGATAGAAGGGGAAAAGAATCAGTGTAATTAATGAAGGGAGAAGAGAGAGAGGGAAAGGAGACAGAGACACAAATAAAGAGTAGATAAATCACTCTGAACAGAGAAAATAAAGAGGGAGGCGAGCGCAGGAGATCAGCATCACCAGAGAATAACTTCCAGTGTGTACGATCATTGACTCTGTTACCATGTGTTTAAAGAACTAGATGTGAGAAATATGGATGAACTTCACTGTCATGGTCATTGTTTCCTGTGTGCTGGTGTACAATGAGAATGTGTCCCCGTCATTATTTGTATGGATTGCAGTGAATAGGCTTGACCTTTACAATCATTCATTAATAAGCACTCATTAATGAGGTGGCTTCAAAGGGTCAGTTTACACACAAACTAATTCCCTCATTAACCACATATAGGGACTTTTTCCTCTAGAAGTAGAAAGTCAAATACATTGACAGCTAATGTTTTGGATTCCCCAAGGTTATTGGGATATATATTATTTTTAAATACAAGCTACTGTTTCTTTCCAATATCTTTTTTACCCCGGGCTTTTGGGGTTAAGGCACAAATCAAATGATCTCAAAACCACTCCGGTGTTCTGGTCCATTGCGTCCGTTTCATTTTCCTTCCTGTCCCCTCTGTCCCCTGGCTGATTTATCTTGTGCCACTTTGAGGATGGCATCTTTAAGCCTTTAGGAATATGGGTCGTGTAATTTTATTCCCGGGCTGTTAAATATGAGTGAGAGAGCTTGTCAAGCTTTAACAACGGGCTAAAAGGCAGAGAAGGAATGAACGTATCGTAGACCAGTGGCCTTTTGGAGTGTTTACAGGCAAAAAACATGGCAGTGTTTGAAAAGACGCTATGGTAACAAAGCTTCTGTCCTTAAAAAATAAGAAAATTGATATTAACATGCAGTCTAGTGACCTTTGGAAACATTGGAAAACTGAATCAAGCTCAATCAAGAGTCAATAGCAAATACAATGCTTTGTGATGCATTCGGGAATATGAAACTCGAGGATTTTGTTTTGGCCCTTACTGTACATTTGTATAGAGCTCGGATGTGATTGAGCTTGATCTTGTTTGTGTCTCAAAAACTCATATTCTCTCAATTTATTTGACCATTTATGGACTAGTCACTTGACAGGCCTTTGTAGTTAAAGCCATGTTGATACCAAGTTCATCCACACTAGTGTGTCAGTAACATTGGTTGATAAGGCCTTATCTCAGGATAAAGTTGAGCTGACCTGCAAACCTACTCACCAAATTATATTTATAGTAAAATCTAAGAATTGTAGTATTTTCCCCGGTTCCCCTGCATAAGGATTTGACCGATAATGGACTCTGTAGTAAATACAAATGGAGCTATATTTGTATTCTAGTGTTTATGTGTAATATGGTTACCAGTGCCAATGGGTTCTCTAAATACAAACCTGATAACGATGTTGCTGTCCTGCATTATTTCTTGAATTATTGCACCCTCAAACCAATGTTCGCTGTGTAATTATACAACTGTTTTATCTTCAAATATGCAAAGCCACATTTGTTTGCCTTTGTTTGAAATGGAACAGCTTTGACATCTAAATGATAAGGCTGGAACAAAACTGCCCCATCCAATGTAAACAGTAAACTGTTAAGCAATATTCATAAACAATGTCCAAAAGTCAACATTCAAAAAGGAAAAAATATGTTTTCTCGGTATAGTCACAAGCTTAAACTGTCAGACCAACCTCTTTTTTGAAAT
The DNA here is from genome assembly GCF_902827165.1 of Trematomus bernacchii. Taxonomy (NCBI): domain Eukaryota; kingdom Metazoa; phylum Chordata; class Actinopteri; order Perciformes; family Nototheniidae; genus Trematomus; species Trematomus bernacchii. Next base: position 25,691,373 of record NW_022987720.1, read on the forward strand.
CTTCCAATTTTCAGAGCTATAACTAGATAGATATAAACATATAATGAATAGAAAACTGTTTAATTGATAGCCAACAAAGAAGAAAAAAGGAGCAAAAACGATTGGGACCAAATTTGAACCCGGATTAAAGCTCGTAACAGTGATTTATTAATGAATTGTGCCGCAGCATATGTAGGCTAATTATTTCAGGAAGGTGTATGTGTGCCCTGGAGCTGGGTTTCAAACAACGACATCATCAGCACATCTGTTCACGTGTGTGAGAGTGCGATATTCCACATGTGCCATGCCTGCAGCGCTGCCCCTCAGTATCAAGCCACACATAATCACCTTTTTCACTCTCATTCCCTAAATGCTTCCCACACAGATATAACCCAGCGTGCCTCCAGGGGGGTGTTACCGAGAGGCGAGAGAGATGCAGGGGAAATGGTAATTTATTTTTCTTTCTTCCATGGGCAGTGATGGTCCGGGAGGGAGCGCACGGCTTATGGCATGAAGTGCCATTACCACTGTGGGCTACTCACACAGAAATAAGACATTATGGACAATGAAAAGCTGGAACTGGTGATTAAAATGAGGTGTTCAACTGCAGGGCAATTAGAAATCTATTTTGATCTGTTTTAAGTGCTACCTTACAGGCTCTATAAATGGGGCGAAGCCTGCGAGCTAGTTCAGGCAGTCAACTCGAGCACCAATACATTAACATGTGACGCACCTCGTCCCTCTTACATCCAACCAAACACATTCTCCTAAACATGCCGCTCTATTTAAGCTGCCAGGTCTTCCTGCCTCTGCCTCGCTATGCTGCTGCTGCCACTGCTGTGTTCACTTGCTATTGCTGCGTTCATGTTCCTGCTGCTGTGTTTCATGTTGCTGCTGCTGTGTTTCATGTTGCTGCTGCTCGCCTGCCCCACCACCACCCCAGCTTCCACCCCAGCTCCACCCCAGCTTCCACCACAGCTTCCACCCCAGCTTCCACCCCAGCTTCCACCGCAGCTTCCACCGCAGCTTCCACCCCAGCTTCCACCCCAGCTTCCACCCCAGCTTCCACCACAGCTTCCACCACAGCTTCCACCACAGCTTCCACCACAGCTTCCACCCCAGCTTCCACCCCAGCTTCCAACCCAGCTTCCACCCCAGCTTCCACCCCAGCTTCCACCCCAGCTTCCACCCCAGCTTCCACCCCAGCTTCCACCCCAGCTTCCACCCCAGCTTCCACCCCAGCTTCCACCCCAGCTTCCACCCCAGCTTCCACACCCAGCTTCCACCCCAGCTTCCACCCCAGCTTCCACCCCAGCTTCCACCCCAGCTTCCACCCCAGCTTCCACCCCAGCTTCCACCCCAGCTTCCACCCCAGCTTCCACCTGTAGGCTCGGGGGATAGTTATCTAATCATCACTCAATGTTCTTTGTAAATCAGTGGAGTGATGAGGCCCGAGCCTAGACGCCAAACTCAAACTGTATGCTGCTTATAATAAACATATTAAGAAACACGTGAGTTGTCTGACTGAACTTCATTTAAAGGCAGTGATAAATTCACTTTATATAATAGAGCTGGCTATTTGAGCTTACCGTTTTTTAATATTATAATACCTGTATTTCTTAGTCATGGCTAATGTTTTTCCATATACAGAATGCGTTTCAGCCTTTTAGGATACGTTTTGTAATTTTATAAGACATACTATGCTATAACGATTTATACTTTTTTTTTAAAGATGTACCATACTATACTAGAGGTATTCTAAAATCACATTTGTATGGCATATACTCTATATATATATACTATACTATAACATGTTTATGGCATACAATACAATGATTTTTAAAGAAATTTTTATTGCATACTGTAATATGATTTAACTTAATGTTATGGCATTTTATGAGGTATTATCATCATACTATAATATATTAGACTAAACTAAAGCATAGTATTGTATGACCTTATTATGACATTTTAAGGGTAAACTAAAGTATGACTTTTATGAAATAGTATAGTCTGACATTCTGTCATATTTATCAAGTGGGCGGTGGTGGCGAAATCCATAGGGACTTGGCTTGGCAACTGGAAGGTCACCAGTTCAAGTCCCTGAGCAAGGCACCGTTCCCTACACTGCTCCCCGGGCGCCGTGTAATGACAATGAAGTGCAAAAAAAACATTTCATTAAAAAGGTATTGAATGTCATCGTATAGTATGACACAAGATTCTCACAGTATAGTTTCAAATATAAACATGTTATAACAAATATCATAGTATGTCATAGAAATGAATTAATATGTTAACCCTTAGATGCACGAGTCACTGGACCCTACACTCTTCCATAAGTGGGTTTAAAAGGACCCGTATTAGAATAATATGTGTTTTTACAGTATGCCATTTTTGTCATTTTGGTTAAGAAAAATCACTTGTATAATATTTAGTATTATATTTTGGTTCACACTAGAAATATTTTATATTTAATTTTTCACTATCTATAATTGTAGACATTTTTTTTACATTTTGAAAATAAAACGTTTTCCCATAGGATTCCATAGAAAATGCATGCGGGTCATTTTTGAAGCTTGGGGTAGAAATACAAAAACTATAATTTCTTAAAATGTACATTTAAAATTAGAATGGCATGATATCCAAAACATGTTTTTTGAGGAATAGCTGGAATATGAAATGATAAAAAAATGTAATTACAAAGATACTTCAAGAAGACAACCTCACCGGGTCAAAAAAGACCCACTTATGCATCTAAGGGTTAAACATGTTTGATATGCAAGTGCTTTACTTAGACTGGAAATAGTTAATGTGTGATCTGTAAGTGCGTGTTTGCAGAATCATATCAACAATGTTCTATAGGTCTGAGTGGGAATATGTATATGTGTTAACATGCTTGTGTTTGATCATGCATTTGCAGCAAATGTTCCTCTCGCTGTTAAATAAGAAAAGAGAAAAAAAAAATATTCGAATGGTGTGTGCGTCTGTGTGCATGTGTGGACGCCTGTCTTTGGCCGGCTATAAAGACAATGGCACCGTTGAGGGCTTTTCTTGGCAGACTGACAGAAACACTGATGGCAAGTGATTGGATAAACCATGCCTACAGGAGACACACATACACACACACACACACACACACACGCGCGCAAGAATGCACACAAACACTCCATGATCCATGCACTCCAAAGCAGCACTGTATTTCTCTGACCCTGATTTTATGCATTCATTCTGATTGGACGTGTCACTCATCAGTTTGCTGATGCTCCGTTCTGATTGGCCCACTGGAAAGGTCGCTGACTTTACAGTAAAGGGTCAGGGTTTGAGATTGAGATTGATGCGTTTTAAGGCACATACATGGTGTGAGGCTGGTTTATAACTTTCTATGATTCGCATGATGTATGGGGCCATGACTGACTGTACACACTGTTACACAAACTGAACAAACACACAAGTGGAAATAAATGAAGGCGCTTTTTAGAGAAATTGACTTACTGCAGCTTTACCACCTCCTTCCATGTAATTGATATATTGACATATAGAGATAGTGTGTTTGTGTGTGTGTGTGTGAGTGTGTGTGTGTGTGTGTGTGTTTGTTATGGGCATATATGCATATTGATTTGAGGCTGAGTATGGATTTTGGCGCTTTAATCAATATGTACGCTTGATTTAGAGAGTGTGTGTGTGTGTGTGTGTGTGTGTGTGTATAGGATAGAGTTCAGGCCATATGTCAGCATGGGAGGTGGAAATGTATTAGGCCTTAGCCTTGATCCATATCAGTCAGTAGCTGTTCTACTCTTCATCACTCTCTCTCTCTCTCTCTCTCTCAAACACACACACACACACACACACACACACACACACACACACACACACACACACACACACACGCACACACACACACACAAACACACACACACGCACACACGTATCCAAACACAAACCAAACACTGCTTTGATCCCCATTTATCACAAACACTTATTAACACATAACCCAATGTCAAGCACACACAACTACAATACATACATGTATACAGTTGCATCATGACATGTGCAGCTACACACTAATTCAAGAACAAACAGTGAACAAACAGTCATTAGCAAATCATTAAAGCCTGTGCATGGACACATACAGCACACAAACAACATGAGTCATACCCACAACATTGTCTGTGATGTAAATAATCATTGACACAACCACACACACATCATTTATCAAGCTTAGTGCGCCTGATGACAGACTGCTGTAGGCAATGACAACTCTCACACTCTCTCTCTCTCACACACACACAAACACACACACAAAAACACACATTTTTAACTCGGTAATCTTTCAAGTCAAATCCCTTTTATTGACCATGGAAATCATTACAGAGTAAGGCCCAAGGGTGCATCTGTGTGAGGAGGTCTGTGCACGTGCCCACAGTATTAATACACTCTTACCTGTTTTGCTTACTAGGCTAAAATGTATGCATGTTCTTTGATGAATGATGTGTCTAAACATTGCGGTCACATTACACTCTGACATGAACTATGTTCAGCACATTGACGTGACGTAAAACACGCTCCACCCACGGCAAAGTTCCCCTTCGGCTGTAAATTAATCTCTGAAGCAGTGTCAGTGTTGCTCTGTTTACTTTGGGTGTTGATTATTGTTATTAAATTAGACCCTTAAGCGGCTGCATTTGCTGGGTTTAGATCAATACATCATTAAGTCTGAAGACAAACCAGATCTTAAAATACTGTAAAATGGTTTGGAGTGCAAACAGACTCGAGTTTTCCTAATGGCAACATATTTTTTTATTTTGTAGTCACATGAAGACCGCGCTTGTGTTATCATGTAAGGTAATTTTTTTAGATTCAGAAAGAGTTATGGCAGGACTGTATTTTTTAGACAGACCTCTTTATTGGCCGCATTAAAGAGGAGCAAAGGAAAAATGGGGAAATTAGTTCTACCGCTAAAATGGTCATTACAATACAGTATGTGTTAATATTGATAAATACCATAGTTTTTTGTTCATAGTTCTTTTTTTTTCTAACAGCAAGTTGTTTATTTGTAATAACCTAAAAACCACTTACATAAATTTGTAATAAATAATTCAACCAAAGATTTTCATGATTAATAAGTATATGTTAACGTAAGGCAAAATATGAGTATTGCTGAAAACCATGCACATACTGTAAAACAGCAACAAAACACATTATTATTGTTATTGATGGAGAGCTTACATTTTGTGGTATCCTACTCTCCAAGGAATAAAGTATTTAAGTTACAAGTTATTACAATCATGTCATTGCCTATAAACTCATATGAAACCAAGGGGTTTTACAATCTGTCCATATAACACGTTCTAGCCGTAAACCCTCCATTTGGATTATGAAACCCAACACAAATGTTTGGTTGTTATGGCGTCACAAACATTTAGGGACAAATACAGAAATACTCAGAAATAAAGTGTTGGTTAAGCGCGGCTAAACATTGCACTGTAAACCCTTGTGGGGTATGACATCATATCTTGTTCCACTTCCTGTACCATTTGTAAGTGACTGCAGCTTTAGTGGGTCTAAATGTCAGGTATCTTTTTCTCCATGTGTGTGTTTATGTTCCTTTTGTTAAGCTCTACCTTGTGCCTGTAAGTTGCGAGCAAGGGTTTGGTAATCCTGTTCCCCTCCATCCCCTTTACCTCTTATCTCTACACCCCCCTCTGCTTTCTCACCTTCTTCTCTTACTCACCTTAACCCTCCAACCTTTTTTACGATTTTTTTCCCCAAAGCCCTCCATCCTTTTATTCAGATTCCCCTCTGGTCTCCCTGCAGCCCCCTATCCAATCTCCTGTCTTCGCTCAGCCATTTCTTTCTTGCAGCAGAATTTTTCTCTCGCCTCATTTTTCACTCCTAACCTCCTTTCCTTTACAGCAAGCTACCCTCGTGCCATGGGGCATCAGACACTATCATCAAATGATCAGAATGGTGCTGGCTTTAAAATCAATTACGCCACTTTTATTTCACTGTTTGTGTTCAAATTGACAAAAACTTAAAGTTATTATTTCGTTTACCAAGGAGTTTTTCTTTCAAATCCCCTTTACACCCGGGAGGAAGGAAAAACCTGTAACCTTATGCCATTATGTACATTTTTGTTTTATTCAATTACTGACCGTTTTCGCTGAGCTGGCAGACAGTACAGGACAATTTTGTATTGCTCGTGCAAACTGCCAACTATCATTGTTAAGATAGAGTTTGTGGCTGCAGTTCTGTAATATATATTGCTATTTTTTCAACCAAGATTTGAAGTATAGTACCAGATAAATTGTGTTATTTGCTTTCTCTCTAACTCCAGAAAAGACTCATCTCAAAAGGTCTAGCATGCAGATCTTAGTTGGGTTGTAATTGCTTCATCCTACAAAGGTGTTCATGATTTCTCTGTGTTTTTTTTATCATTTTTCAATGCAGTCTGATCCAAGCTAGGGGGACGCTTTGTAGGAAAGATTTAGATTTTAAAATGTGAATGTTGTGAATTTATTTTTGCCTTTCTAATTATAAATGTCAATCCCTTAAAATATCATCAGTTATTTGGAATATTTAATGTTATGAATGCATCATTTAAAGCACAACTATGATTTAGGGATTGCCTCCACGCATCGTTTAAAATAGCAGCTAGCAGCTAGCAGCTAACAGTGCTAGCAGTAAAACACTATAAAAACAGCAAAAGAGCTACGTTTGTTAACTTGCGGGAGAAATGGAGGATTCCTGTTAAGTTTCTGTGACAAGGCTGTAGGCCAGGCGGCGTTATTAGTGCTTAGTGCCCTATGAGCGCAATGAAGAGTGGCAGCAAATAGCTAGCCAAACACTGGGACTCTCAGCCAGACTAGCTACTTAAACAAAGTACAGTGAACCCCGGGATACAACAGACATTGAGGGAAAGTGAATGTTCTCTGCTCAGGCTGCATTACTGAACTAAATCTTGAAATACAGAGTAGTAGTAGTAGTAGTAGTAGTAGTAGTAGTAGTAGTAGTAGTAGTAGTAGTAGTAGTAGTAGTAGTAGTAGTAGTAGTAGCAGCCGTGTAGAACCTTCTAGCTACATTTGTCACCAACATAATTTTTCCACAATATCTTTTCTGCTCCCACAGCGTGAGTGCTATAGACCCAGACATAGGCCAGTCCACCCATGTTAGCCATCCCAGCATGGAGTCAGCTCACCTGGGTAGAAGTGTCCTTTCTTCAGCCCCTCTCACTCAGCCGCTTGTTCTTATCAGCGTCCTCCAGCTGCTTTAGCTGAACATGTTTTAGCTCCACTCTAGCTCACCTGCATGTGTTTTGTCTTTAGGGAATAGCAGCAGAGACAGTAAGACAGAGACGTGGCAGTGTTGGAGTCCGTAACACATCTTTTATTGTATGGGCATATTCATGCAGTTGTTAAGTAGAGAAGATTTAAGCAGCGTGACTGACAGAATTACACACAGCATTTTCTCATTTTGCCAACTCCTACATTCCTTTAATCCTAAAAAGGTGGTCTTTGGCTGTGTTTTGTGAGAAAAAAAAGTTTTTTAAGAGGCAAGGAGAAGGATTACTCACCTGCATTTCCCTTTTTTCCTTCCTCTTGTGGTAATTGAATTTATCCAAATGCGGTTAAATGTGAGCAAAGACTGCTGAATATTCTATGAGTCAGAAGAGATGGTTTCAGTGAAGTGTAACTCACAGTGAAATGAACACAATACAGGGACCTAAATGGATTGACCATGTTTTTAAGATGTCCTTATATTAAAAAGTTGTTCATCGTATGCAACAAAAGGAGAACAAATGTGTTTGTTGTTTGGATAATGGAAACAATGCTGGAAACTATAAAATGACTGACAGTGATGTAAGAGCTTAGAATTATTTTTCATGACAGATATTTTGAATTTGCATAATGTTTCGTAGGCTTTTTAGAAGTGGGTTTTTTGATTAGTGTTTTTAGGACATTGATATAAAATATTAAAGAATACCGTCAAAGACAGCTATTTTAGTTGGCCCCTAGAATTATAGCCCCAATTTATGTCATTTTTTGATTCAGTAAGATGAAAAAGAATGAGGAGGAATAAATTGGAGAATAATAGCACAAAGACAACATGTAAAGATGGAAAATTACAAAGGTTACAATTTGCAAATGACAGGGAAGATAAAAGAGATAATTGGAATGGCAAAGAGAAAAAGGTTCTGTGGCTTTTAGAGGTCTACAAAACGGTGAGGCATACAAATGTGCATATATAGTATTGCAGAACGTTAGAAAATGAACGGAAAGCTTGATTTTGAAGGCTGAAAAACAGACTAAGCAAGGTCTTTTTGAATATACAATTATCTGGGTGACAAAACTAATGAGCTGTTTAATGATTATCTGCTCGATCAATACTGTCTGGGATCTGACCTCTGATAAACATGCTGAAACAGACCCCTCCCCCTATATAGATGTATTTAAGCACTAATGCATGAACATGAGAAAAATACTAATGCATGAACATGAAAATACAAACAGTTACTGTAGATGTACATGTAAACAGTGTGTACACAACGCCTCTTTGAAGGCTTATATCAGGGAAATCAATGGTTTCTGTTTGAACTCCTTTGCAGGAGGTCCATGATAACAATATAATTAGGAAGTACATCCGAATTCTAACAATCCAACTGAGAATCAACCACTGTCTTTGCACCTCCGAGAAGCTTCTAGCCCATGTTTCATGTTTCAAAAACAATGCCAGCTCATTCAAAATGACAGACAGCTGCTCATATGCTAACAGAAGTCCGCTGCACACTACTTGCTCAGCGCGGAGTGGCAGAGAGCCAAAAAGGACAAGTGGCTGGTGAGGAAAGCTGGACATCTTGCCAGCCAAAGAGACTTGGATATTCTTTTCACAGGAGCTGGCACATTAAACTAAGGCTAAGTATAAGTGAATATAGGGCTTTCATTTACCAGTTGGGGAGAAAGATGATTCCGACAGGATGCCAACGCTGCTCTGCGTCTCCTGGATGGGAGAGATTCAAGATTGTCAAATGCTGATATGTTCTATTATGGGAAGTTTAATGGTGGGATGGTCTAACTTGCTAAATGGTGGGAAGGAATTAGCCTTGTAGCACTTCTTGAGCGTAGAAGGACAATGGTCCAAAGTCATATTGCTGCAAAGCGTGAAACGAAAGTGCAGTCTGCTGTGATTGGTTAGTTGGTTGTTTTGTGATGTGCAATTACATGAAGATGTGTTGGTAATGTCCCGCCCCTTAGCTTATTAAGTACATTTTGTTGGAGCACTAGCCATAAGTGTTATAGTTAGGTTTCTATGTTATTGAAGTAAACAAAAGAGTCCAATTGAGGTGTTTCAGAAAGGGGGGGGGGGGAGGTGTGTGGGAGAGAAACTTTGGGATTTTAGCTTAGCCTTTTGAAGACTATTTACACGCACAATAACATAACCAAAACACTACAGCAAAGGGAAAACGTGTAAAAGGGCCTCTTTAACACCGTGTCTAATACAGACACACCATGTATCCACGTAGAATGCCCCCATTTGCCATTTAATACTCATACGCACACACCGTTAACGTAAGCAGCAAAAAAGTGCCAATCCAGGAAGAGAATGTGATAAAACCTGCATTGATGTATAAAGCTAAGAGTTTGAAAATAGGACACTGTTGTCCATAAAGCAGGTCAGGATTCCACTGGTGTTCGGGCCTACATTGCAAGACAAATGATGTGGTTTATATCATATGCCACCACGATCATATGTTTGTGTTGCCTCAAATTAACCATTCTTTAAATTAAAATGTTGTGAAAAAGTAACCCAAAAGTGACTTGGATAATAGGGCTGGATGCAGTGGGCACTGAAGCTGTTTTGATTCTTATCACTATTGCAAGGGCACTCCTTTTCCTGACTAATTAAATAGAGTTTCCATCTGTTTTATGTACATTTTAAATGGGTGCATAATGAAAGAAGAATGGCCTAAAAAAGCCTATAAATTGTGAAAGCATTTTAGTTTTTCTCTCCTTTTACCCGCACTTTTCCCTCCCTCTCTAATGGTGGTACTTAGCATGTGTAGCGTGTAAGCAGTGCGGAGAAGTGTTGGTTCTGTATTCAATTAGCCGTGTCTGCCCGGGAACAAGTCAACCTCCCCAGCCCCTCTCTGTCTATACACAGAGAGAGAAACAGATAGAAGCCTGAGAAAAGGTTGGGGGGTTAATTACCAAATCCTCAGTACTGTATAGATTGTTATGTCATCATTTTAAAAGTTTCTCTCATTAGTTCTTCATCAGCCAAACCTGTTTGTTTCTATATATAGTCCATTCAGGAGTGGAAACTCTAGGGTTTTATGTTGGCTGCATTATTGTGTGTGTGTGTGTGTGTGTGTTGAAAAGTTGCCAAGAACAGGAACAGATAACTTGTCCAAATCACTATTCTCTGTGATTAATTACACTGCAGCCCTGCTCATTCCTTAAAGCAAACCCAATTCCACCTTTGTTTACCTTTCCCTCTCTTTTTCTTTGTATGCCCCTTTGATCTCCCTCTTCCCTCCTGCCTGATTTGAGCTCTCTTTGCTCACCCCTCTCGTTTTTGCTCTTTCTATCCACATCTCTCTCCTCCGCCTCTACCTCTTTGTCCGTGTTTTTTTTCTCTCGCTAAGTACACTGATGATTCATTATGGATTCCTTTGCACTTAGTGTTTCACACATTTCACTTCACACTTCATCACGCTGGATGTCAAATTACATTTTCCCCTCGTTGAGTGAGAAGGCAAAAAGTGGTCCAACTTTAGAGCACACAGCACGGTCTGCTGAAAGGTAAAGCTGTAACACCGAGTGTGTGTGTGTGTGTGTGTGTGTGTGTGTGTGTGTGTGTGTGTGTGTGTGTGTGTGTGTGTGTGTGCGTGCGTGCGTGCGTGCGTGCGTGCGTGCGTGCGTGCGTGCGTGCGTGCGTGCGTGCGTGCGTGCGTGCGTGCGTGCGTGCGTGCGTGCGTGCGTGCGTGCGTGCGTGCGTGCGTGCGTGCGTGCGTGCGTGCGTGCGTGTGTGTGTGTTGAGGCCTGATAGGATTAGATATCAGCAGGGAGTGCAAAGGGAACTCCACCAATTTCACACATAAAGGTCAGTGTACTCATCCTGGGGAGCGCTGCTCGACCTGTGAAAACAGTTGTATTACGTCCTCTGTGGCTCTGATGTCATCAGGGTTATTACCTGCTATTCTGGGACCACAGCTTTTTCCTATGGAGTGCCTTGGTAACAATGTTGGGGCATGGACACATGTCAAGGAGGGTGTTATAATGCAGTGTTTTTAGAGCAAAGGTCAGCCTCTAATGTTCTTTGGTTTGGGGCATTTTCTGTGTCACTGAACTTTATGTGCTCCCTATTTAAAGGAGCCCTATTATGCTCATTCATTTTCATGTTTATAATTGTATTGTGTACCTCGACTCTGACATGTTCACATGCTTTAATGTCCAAAAAGGGTTTTATTTTTCTCATACTGCCTGTGCTGCAGCACCTCTTTTCACCCTCTGTCTGAAACCAGAGCCCAGTCTGCTCTGATTGGTTAGCTGGCCGGCTCTGTTGTGATTGGTCAACCACTAAGAGATGTCCCGCCCCATAGTATATAATGTACAATGTGTTGGAGCGCTAGACAATAAATGCACGAGTGTTACAAAGTGATGTCACTATGTTCCTGAAGTAAAGAAAGGAGTCCAATGGAGGCGTTTTCAATTTTGAGATTTTAGCCTTTGCAGACCATTTACATGCCAACAAATCTATTTAAAGGAAAAATCCCTTAAAGGTCCCATGTCATGGCCATTTCTACTGATCATAATTCCATTGTTGAGGTCTACTAGAATAGATTTAAATTGTGCAATTTTCCAAACTCACATTGGTTTTCTCATACAGCATCTCTGTATAGTATGTGTATTCACTCTCTGTCCTAAACGGCTTGTTGGAGCTCCTGCCCCCCCTCCCTGTGAGCCCAGTGTGCTCTGATTGGTCAGGATGTTGCGAGGCTCGTTGCGAGGCTCGTTGCGAGGCTCGTTGCTGCGATCTACTGCGAGGAGCGGACAGGCTTCCGGGTCGGCGATACAGCGAGAACAAGCTAAACTCATCCTGAGCACACACAAACACTCACAGCCGAAGTAAAAACAATAAGTGTGGCTTGATATTGAGTAAGAAAAAGGTTTATAACGCTGTGAGAATGGGTCTGCGGAGAGCATTTCTCCGCGATCCCGACTTAGCAGCCCGAAAAACGTTTACCCATTTAAACAGTCGTGGTAGATACCTTGTTTGTTTTAAACATCATAAATACACAAACAACAATGAATACTTACAGGTTGTGTACCCGAATCTCCCGCTGGTCCAAACAAAGTAGGAACAGCATCGTTCTTCAGTGCCCTACGCTGTACATATCCGGCATGAATCCTGAAAGGTTTGGGAAGCTTTGTTTCGTGAAAGGCTGGCAGAGGGTGTGGCCTCTGGGTATTCACACGTCACAGTACCCAGGAAGTAAACAATGGAAAATGAGAAATCTCCAACGAGGCGTTTTGGGGCAGCATAGACTGTGTAAGAGTTTTACTCGCTACAGGGTGTACTTTGAGGGGTTTTGACTCTGCAGACCGTTTACATGCATAACAACCTTCATAACACACAAGGGGACTGGTAATAACCGGAAAAGCATGACATGGGACCTTTAAAGCACAATAGGTCCCCTTTAATATTTTAACAGCAGAGCATCATTACATTTCTTACAGTATGTCATCTTCATCACAGCAGTCATTTTGCAATGAAGAGCTTGATAATAAGTGACTTGATAAGTCACTTATAGAAACATTGTTTGAAGACTATTCTCATTACTTACATGTCTTTAAAAGGGCTCTTAAAGCTTCTTCATATTAGAAGTTCAATGGTATATTCAGTGCTGTCAGCTTTACATTATTCATGCCTCTTTACCAGGTGTTTTGGGAGATAACCGGACCTTGTGTTGTCACTGTGCTAGCTAACCTTCTCTGCTCCATCCCTTTAATGCTCCCTCCATTCTGTACTCTTCTGGTAATCTCTTAAGCTACAGATACCGCCTGTTATATATATATATTTTCCAACTGCACATTTGCATGGTCCCAGCGCACTCCACTCCAGGAACAATGCAACAACAGATATTGTATGCATTAAAGTCAAACATGTATAACCTTTTTAAAGACCTATGTTTTAGAGTCACTTTCTTTCCAGGGTTTATTAAATTGTAATGTGGTTAAATGTGTGAACCATTCATACCTTCACCATGCATACAGTGTAGTGGATGTTTACGACTATTTTTCAATTATTTTAGAGACAAAGCTGAATATTAAATACCTATTTTGACCTGGGATTGTTCAAGATCTTCCATTTTCATATAAAATCCCTATGAAATATGATGTACATTTCCGTCTTCAAACTATTCAGAAGGAAGAATAATGAAATCCATCATCTTAGTTTGTTGTAGTCACTCCATCGTTTGATATTCATGTAATCGTTTTTGCTCTTCTGCCTCCTTTAATGTAAGTGAATGAATGAATGAAGGCTAGCTGCTTTAAGCTCCTACCTCTGTATTTTCCCTCTGCCCTTATATCACGCTCTTCTCGCTCCATGTGCTTCACTCCTAACCGGGTGCTTTGGGAGATAACTAACCTTGTATCGTCTGCTTTTATGTCATGGCCAAACTCATTTTACCTTCACCTTTTTCTCTCCCTTGCTTTAGGTTTATCCCCTCCTCTTTCCCACCATATCGTTCTCTTTCTTCTCCTCCCTACCTCTAGGCCTCATTTCCTCCAGTTCTTCTCCATTTCTCTTCCCATTTTCCCTTTCCCCTTACGTCCTGTTCTTCCCTGCTTAGGCTTCCCTTGTGTTTCAAGAGTGATGCTCGGGTGTGTTTCATCTGACAAAGCTGGGCTTTTGTAGTTGGGGTCTGCTTACCATATCAAAGGCTGTGATGGCATGATAAAGTTGCCGAAAGATTAGGCAAGGGATCTGTCAGAGAACTAGAGCATGTGTGCTGCATGCATGAGTGCTAACATGCATCAAAGCTGGTTTTAAAAACATGAGCAGCTCGTAGCAGGGTTCTTACGGTCATTAAAAACCTGGAAAAGTCATGCTAATTCCAGGCCCTGGAAAAGTTATGGAAAACAATATTTTTCCCAAAGTTATGGAAAAGTCATGGAAATGTAACTAAAGTTGCATCAAATATAATTTATATTTTAGCTAATCGCCGAAATAGTAATACTATAATGATAATAAATACTGTATCGTATAGTAATGAAATGTAAAATGGCATTTAACTGTCGAGGTGTTTTGCTGGTGAGAGATTTGAGTTGCTTCAGCGTGTAGAAGCTAGTAAGCCTACTATTTGATTTGTTTTAGGCACAACATGTTTCATATGCAGAGCTTATTTTCCTGTTCCATGTTCAAATAAACCATTTTCAGTGGTACCGCTGAGAAAGAGTAATTTTTTTGGTCATGGAAACTTAGGTAAAGGTCATGGAAAAGTCATTGAAAATCATTGGTGAAAAAGTGTATGAACCCTGTAGTAGGAATAAGGACCCTTGTTTGCATGCATTTACTCGACAAATGTGATTCTCCTTTATATGCAGTATTAAAGGGAGTTTGAACATTTGAGAGAGACAGAGAGAATGAATGAAAAGCATAAAAGTCTTCCTAAACAAACTTCTTCCAACACTTTGCTCATGTTAATGTCGTCCTTGATTATCTACCTTTACGCACTGTGACAGTGTGTGGTCATTGTCCCTTTTTTTTAATGCACTAAATGCTGTGGTTACATTTAAAAGGTGTGACCTTCAACAGTATCTGTTCTCAAATTGATGATGTTGGCAGATACACAACGAGCAACCTGTGTGTGTGTACAAGGTAAGGTAATGCATACAAAACAAATTTCACTTGAAAGGACCATGCCACAGCATTTTCTGCTTAAGGTGATTATGGGCTCCCAGATGGTAGCTATAAGGAGACATGACAGAAGAACACACACGTTGAAAAGGAAGGGATGAGAGGAGACAGGTAGATTTGATGAAGGGATACAGGGATGAAGGGAGGGATTAGGGTTCAATGGGTGGAGGGATGAAGGGATAAGGGCAAAAGAGGGATGATAAATGAAGATGTCGATGGGTGAAGGGATGAGGGGAGGAAGGGATACGATACGATAATACTTTAATGGTCAGATCCAGTCTGAAATTTGACTTGCATCACAGCAGCTCCATCAACATAGAAATATATCATATCACAATATATGAAAAACAAACATTTAACATAACAGCACAATTACTGTTGCTCAAAGACCCTTTCATCTACAAGGGATGTAGTGATGAATGGATGAAGATGTCGATGGGTGGAGGGGTGAGAGGATGAAAGGATGTGGATATGGATGAGCTAGGAAGGGGAATAGATGAGTGAGACAGCAGTGAAAATGGTGGCAGGATGTTTTAGCAAGGTATAAGTAGTCTTAACAGGTGATAGAAGATGTGGTTGAGGTTGAGGTGTGACCCTGCTCCCAAGTTAACGTATTAACCTCATATGTTCCCATGAGCCACAGATAAACAATTTCTTCAGCTCTTTGCCTACCCCGCAGTGCAGATTCTGAAAAATGGGTTAACATATGGACCCTTCTGCTTTCATGCTTGCACATAAACAGTAAAATGAATACTGCACACACATCTTTTTAACACATTTATGCTCACAAAGCAATAAACCCCATCTGGCCAATCTTACATTTATCTCACTGCAACTGCTGTTGATCAAACACAAGCTTTGGACTTCAACTGTTATCACATTTACAATGTGTTTTTCTCAAAGCCTCACAGAGCTTTGTCTTGCTTTATTACAGTGTTTTAGGTCAGTACCTCTAGTGAGTGCAAGACAGCAAAGCAATAACCTCTCATCACCCAAAGTGAAGCCAAGAGAAAAAAAAGCACTTGTGAATTATCGCCTCAGAGGTGAGAAAAATGTTCTCTCTTTGGAACATTACATTCTGTAAACTACTTAGTTTTACCATTTAGGGTACTTTTTAATGAAAATGTGGAAAAACAATCAGAGAAAACACTTGCTACATTAAGTATGTTGCACGCATACACACTATAGTTTATGATACACACACACAGAG
The DNA here is from genome assembly GCF_902827165.1 of Trematomus bernacchii. Taxonomy (NCBI): domain Eukaryota; kingdom Metazoa; phylum Chordata; class Actinopteri; order Perciformes; family Nototheniidae; genus Trematomus; species Trematomus bernacchii. Next base: position 25,707,481 of record NW_022987720.1, read on the forward strand.
TGTACTGATACAGGTAGTATTATATCACAGTACGTTATCCTGCCCCTGTGTTTATCATTCTGGCTCTTTCTGTTTATTATGGGAGGGGTGATACAGAGAAATACAAACAGTAATCCCTTTAGCTCAGTAGCTAAATGTCATGAGTCTGTAACAGAAACAGTCCACTCAGTGTGCATGTGTGTGTGAGTGTGTGTGTGTGTGTGTGTGTGTGTGTGTGTGTGTGTGTGTGTGTGTGTGTGTGTGTGTGTGTGTGTGTGTGTGTGTGTGTGTGTGTGTGTGTGCGTGCGTGCGTGCGTGCGTGCGTGCGTGCGTGCGTGCGTGCGTGCGTGCGTGCGTGCGTGCGTGCGTGCGTGCGTGCGTGCGTGCGTGCGTGCGTGCGTGCGTGCGTGCGTGTGTGTGTGTCTTGCAAGACTTATGCGGAAAAATTGAAATTATTGCATATTCCTCTTTTCCCAGTACCACTTTCTATTTCTAACTTTTTGCCTACTTAGCCTAATCACCAGTCCGATTTAGGAACTCGTTTTAGAAATAACACTTAAAGGTAGGGTAGGTACATTTGAGAAACCAGCTCGAGTGCGCTAGAATTTGAAAATACACAGCCGGAAAAAATCTGCCACTTCCTTACAGAGCCCCTCCTCCAACACACACGAACGTTCACATGACCAATGAGGGCACGAGATAAGTTTGTGCACAGATGGAAGGCTGACAGGCAGGTAGGCCATCCAGGTACTTTAGCCGGGCCAGCTAAAATGATTGGTCGTACTTTTTACAGTACTACAGCTTCCACAGATGACATTTTTTAATGGATTTTTTTGTCAAAGCACTTCAGATATTCATTGCTATCGGGATGTTAAGAGCATTCCATGGAATATAACAAAAAGTGTATCTCGAGCCGGTTTCTCAAACTTACCTACCCCACCTTTAATTAGACACCATTTTGGGAAGAAAGTGTCTAAATCGTAATACTTTGCAGTACGATGTTGCAATGATTTGCTTTGATATGAGTGTGTTTCTCATTCGCTGGTCATTACCTATGACGGTCTCTTGAATCCAGACAACCTTGCATCCTAATTGGTCAGACCATACTTTGCAAATGTAAAGACATTTCACAAAGCTTTCAAACACTTTGACATTCCTCTTTCATTACATCCTTACTTGTTTCTTTCTCTTGCTTGTTGTCTCTCTTGTTCCCTTTTAAGTGCTTTCTTAGCTCTATGCAAAGCCTGCTCAGACTTTGGCGAGGACACACTCACAAACTCACAAACTCACACACACTCACACACACACGTACCCTTGCACAATCTGAGTCATCCTCTTTCACCACAATACCCAGCATATTATCCATATTTCATCCCTTTAAATCTTATTCAATGTAAAGTGCAGACATGCAGTTCCAGCCGCTCAAAGGTCAGACATGTTTAAAACAAAGAAGATGACCTTTGTGTGAAATCTTGTTGTTGTGTGACTGTGTTTCCGGTGGCCTTTTTCAGCGTGCAAGTGAGTAGACTTCTGCATTTGTGTGCTATGTCTGTTTGGTCTGACAGGACATTCACCCAGGGGACCCAAGTTGTTGAAGACATAAGATTCAAAGGCTTTATATGCTAAATACACTGTTGCTATTGTGTCATATGCACAATAACAACAGTGTATTTGTGTTAATACAAATCTTAAGTCCAAGTTTCCTCCTGCAGTGCAACATACAATATACTTCAGACATGAAAAATACCTAAAAATAGTGCTAAAAGAAAAAATATATATATTACAAGAGAATGGTGCAAGGGACACAATAGTGCAAGTAATATCCAGAGCCTACACTGTTTTCGTGTAAAATAAATAGGAAAGAATTAGAGCAGTTTGAGATTTAAGATAAATACTGTACAGTGGTATAAACGACAGCTAAAGACACATCTTTTTAGATTAGCTTTTTATTAGCAACCCCCCACTTTACATGTTCTTAATATTATTATTTGTATTTCTGTTGTACCTATATGTTCACTTTGTTTTATGGGGTTCTATATTTTATATTGTTGCATCGACTCAGTTGTCTTGTGTCTTATCTGTCAGAGAGAAACAATTATTTAAGCTAATAAAGCACTTTGAGCTGCATGTGTTGTATGAAAAGTGCTATATAAATAAAGCTTTATTATTATTATTATAAATACTGCATATTGTAATAATAAATTACTTAATATGAAGACTGCAAACTGATGGATGTGTTGTAACGTTATGTCACATGACGTTATGTGAAGTTGGGGGCTTCTGCAAAAGTGGCAACATATAGCAAGTAGGGATAAGATCTGGGGTTACGTACTGTAACCTAGTTTCTATGAATATAGGCGCAGCCCTCTAAGGCTATACGATATAGAACATGTTGTGGAGGTTCACGTACAGAGGCCTGTACTACGAAGCCGGATTTTCGCTTAGCGAGCTAACTTCAGGGAAAACTCTGGGTTTCCGGTCCTACGACGCTGGTTCACTTCTTACCGGGCTAGATCTCCATGGTAACTTATGCTGAACAGCTAGCCTGGTCCGGAGCAGGTATGGTTCCAGGATAAGAGATGAACTCAGTGAAAGCACCGCCTGCTGACCAATCAGAGCTCAGTGTGCGCAGTTTAAAGCTATAAGTCACATTACAGGATAAAGGAAATACAGAAAAACTGCCGTTGCAGGAAAGAACATTTATAGAATATCCCCTCCCATCTTCAGAGCAATCTGACTATTATAACATTAGCGTTAAGAAAGCTTACTTAAATATCTGCCACAACATAAGTAACCGGATCAGAGTAACATTAAGTACAGTCCGCGGCACTGTGAGTGCAGATGTCGATATGTCCCATTATCATTCATATCATATCACATCATAATGTATCATATATTTCCTTATCTGAGTCAGCTTCTTGAGCCGTATCTGGCCGTGCAACACTTACAGTGTCACATACTGTATGCAGAAGTATGCGTTTGTTTTAGATTAGGTAAGCCGGGTAACTCAAACATATCCAGGTTATGTTGAACCGGCTTCGTCGTACAGGCCTCAGGTGGCTCTATCTGATACATTATCCACATGCTTTTTGTCTGGTCAGCTAGTAGCACACTTACAGTGAATCCTCTAGGCGCAATGAACAGAGAGGAGACCTTGCTAAATAATCCACAGATACTAAGATCCTTTAATTGTATCTGCAGCAATAATCAGCGCAATGACTGGAATTCTCATGGGACGGATAGAGTGGAGATGGGTGAGTCAGTTAGAAAGCAAGGGAAGAGGAGGAAGAGACAGAAAGCACTGACCTTAAGTAAGCTCCGGCCACAGATTGATGCCTCAACCAAGATTTTTTTCTAACAAATCCAACCGTAACAACAAAACCATCAATGAGTTAATATTTGTATGTAAAGCTGATACATCCTATTCTTCTATTGAGCTCCATTAATGTCCATGAACAACACATGAACGAGCCACAGTGTTTCACTGGCAGGCATGTTCTTTTATTTAATAATAATAATAATACATGAGACTTGTATAGCGCTTTTCTAGAAACTCAAAGACGCTTTGACAGATGAACTCTGGGTATTTTGTGTATTTTAAGTCAATCCCATATACACCAGTCTCCTGCTGGGAATACTCACCAGTGCAGAACATGTGTTGGACAGCAAGTGAAAATAGTCCTTGACAAATACTCCATTTATGTGTGAATTACATTAAAACTACATTTGGCCTGTTTTTCTTCAAATGTTAATGTTTTCAGTAGAAATAGGTGGGGTTCACTGACACTCAGTATCATAATGCTGTTGATAATAAGACAATATACAAAAGCAGCCATACTCAAATCAAAAGCTGAGCACCCCGGTAACAAACAGGTGCTATCGTGCACGAAGAAGGCAGCATGGGAGCAGAATGACAATGCATATAGATGAAACAATGAACTAACTATAACTATACAAATATTTTCCCTAAAAGATAACAGCAATGCCTTTCATGACAATTTTGTTTCAATTACTTAATTATCACTTTCTTTCCATGTAAAAACTTGTGCAGTTGCCCTTGGATTTTTCTTTTCGCCGACTTGTTTATTTTTTAAATTGGATCGATATTTCTGTAATGTATTTTTAGATGCTTTGACAAACTGTACGTGTCTCACTGTACATGTCTTCGAAACTTGAAAAATAACATATTTCACTGCTGTCAGTCAACATTGACATGAAGCCAAGACACTGATAATATAAATATTTAGCAGAAACAGAAAGACGGACAATGACAAGACAGCAGAAGAAAGAAAAATATTTGAAATCACTGATGTTTTTATATTTTGAGTTGCATCTTACGTAAAAGTGCAGCTGAATATTACAAACCGCTTCTGACAGACTTGGAAATAAAAGGGAACCTTGAACAAAGGTGTGTGAGGTTTAGTGTGTTTGTTTATGAGAGACAGAAAGAAAACCTGATTTTTAATGGCTTAATTATTGTTCCAGCTTTGTGATTGCCTTCTCTGAAAAAGTGTGTGTGTGTGTGTGTGTGTGTGTGTGTGTGTGTGTGTGTGTGTGTGTGTGTGTGCGTGTGCGTGTGTGTGTGCGTGTGCGTGTGTGCGCATCATTATGTCTGATATCCCGGTTTTGTCTCACAGCGATAAAAGCCAACGTTTCCCCACACCGACATCTCCTGAACGCGTTCGCATCGGTGCCTTTTACTTTCTTCTCGATTGTTTCCAATTATCATTCTTCTTCACTTGCAGAGATTAAAAAGACTTTAACACCGTACAGAAGACTGATTGGAGCCTCGCTAGCAAGCTCCAGTGTTAGAGGAAGCATTAGGGAGAGTAGAAAAGAAAAAGGCTTAGAGTAATAAGGTGGCCTTGACAGTTGGGTAACACCAGAAATATAAAAAATAAAGGTTTTAGTGTTAAAAAAAAAGTGTTGGTTTTGAAGGAGAGAAGTGTATTTTGTCAATGTTGAAAGTCTGAAACAGTAGATGAAGAGTGATGCATTTGTACAGCTAATCATCTTAAGCTATATGATTTCTATTCATTATTACATTGGAAAGTGTCACCGATCGGCACTGTTGTTGACACATTATTATATTAACTGTTGTCCATTGCAAAAAAGCTTCCACCTCAACCCCCAAAATAACCAACAATATATCAGCCAAAGATCCAGCTCTGCATCAAATATCTCATTTGTACCTTGAAAGGGTTAAGTACTTGCGGTTCAAATTGATTAATCTTGCATGAAACTGCAAGCAACTTCACTGGCTGTGCACACCAACGTGGCTCAGATTAGAGGAGAAATTACATCATCTTTCACACAGCAACAGAAAACACTCCATCAAGGGTGCAAAACCCAGTTGCCTAATGAAATTTCCCCTCCAGTAGCAGCCGACAGACATCACTTTACCTCACAAGCATATAGTAGAAGACCATCATGATGTCAAATTACAAAGTGTAGCATTTAAGATGAGAGTTAACTTAGATGATGTTTTGAGCAAATAACTGACACAGAAAGGAAGAGGAGGGCAAACAGTGACACTATGATGGTTAAATCAAACTGTAGATTGTTCAATTAAAGGCAGAAATAGCCAGGAATTGATGAATATTTGTAATAGAAATGTGCTTCACACATTGGTGAAGCTCTTGTTGTCGCTCTACTTCTTTGTTCTGTGGACTGATGGCAGAATTGACTCAATATTGACTGACTATCGTCCCTCAAGGTAGAAGTGTTATTACAAGACAGGATGTAGGAGTAGATATATATGCAGCAATACATAAATGTCTTTGGTATAATGTCAATACTATGACTTCGACGAGTTCTGTTGAGTTTTTATCTGAAATGCTGGCCTTATATTATAGGCTCCACCCTTAAAGGTCACCTATTATACAAAATCCACTTTTTCATGTCTTTTATACATAAACATGGGTCCCCTCTGTGTAAAAAGATTCTGAAAGTTTCAGGTAAAAAGATTCACTCACTTTTGTCCTGATCCATTTATAGAAAAACCTGTTACCAGCTGATCAGATTTTGGCCACTTTATGATGTCATAACTATTTGTTTGGCTTGTGTAACCATTAGGGCTGTGCATCTTCACTGGTCTCACGATTCAATTCGATTATCCTGTCATCGATTCGATTCGATATCCCGATGCATCACGATTCATACCAATGCGTTGCATCCTCAATTTTCTATATTTCTGCACATGGCTTCTTTTTCATCAATGAATACATGCAGTAAATACATATGAACTCTCTTTTTATTATTTAGAAAGTGCTTCAGAAATCAATAACATAAATGTCTTGACATTAATTTATAAACCAAAATAAATCAATTGTATAGCTCTAGCATCCCTATACAGTATCTGTGTGAAATTGTTCCATCCTCAAAAACAAAAAACTAATGCTTCTGCATTCTAGCTGGAGCTTCTAGCAACGGTCTTCTATTAAAAAAAGGACACTGAATGTCCTGAATGTGGCATCACTAACATGACTTGAGTCTGAACACAGCAGACAACAGGAGTATTTACAACAGCATATACAACATAAAAAATACTGCATGTGGGTGCACACTTACATTCTCTGTCTTACAAAAATCCCATGAATGTACTTTATGAGATTAAGTTAGCTTCATCATATCTCAATCAGTGATTAAGTGAATAATAAAGTTTCTATCAGGTTACTATCAGCCTGTCACTCATTATTTCCAGGGGGGGGGCGGGGTTTGGAGGAACAGAGGAGACGGTGATTGCGGAAGCTTTTTCCTCCTGCCTTCACAAACTTTACACACGTATATATCGTCTGAAAATAGCAAGAGGACATTCATATTCTGCAATCCAAGACTTAATTAAATCCACCAAAAACCTGACATGATTGTAACGCGATTATTTTGAAAAAACATAAATCCCTGTGTAGCTGCAGAGACACGGAGTGATTCAGAGCGGGTCCTTCTGCTGTTGGTTCTGGACTGGTGTTCTTGTGTTGGTGGATAAAGCAGACTGCTCCGTGTTTGGTGTCGCTGTGCCGCTGTCACGTCTGTTCCCTCATCTCTGCGTCACCGACCGATTTGATATTAAAGTGACAGAAAAAAAAAACGTTATTGTAAAGCCGCGGCCGTAAAATCAGGAAGCAACGTTACTACGCTATAATCGATTATGTTGTAATAGCACCATTGTGTTGTAATAGCACCATTGCGTTCTTTTTAACCAAATATCTCTCAGAGGGGTGTGGGGAGGGGCTCCTTATTTTCATCTAAAGTAACAGACAGAGAATCAGCACTTTTGAAACAGGGCTGAAACAGAGGGGATTATGGGATGCTACAATGATCTGTTTGGTATTTCGAGCCAAACACTTCAGAGACATGTTCTGTATATATCTGAGACCTATAATATATTGATGAAAAACAGTATAATAGGGGACCTTTAACTGAAATACTGGCTTTATATTATATGCTGCACCCTTAAAGTAATACATGTCTTGTAATAGTCCAGTGTTGGGTAAATTCTCATCTAAAGTTCAGTAGGATATAAATGTTGTTGGTATTACTCATTATATTCCGCCTTTGTACACCATTATTTATATGTTCCGTACTGTAGGGAGTTTGTGTACGACAATCAACAGGGTCTAAAAATAGAGTTGTATTCAGTGGCACATCAGTGCAGGGGATGCTATTCAAGCAGGATGTTTTGACAGTTCTGTGACACATTGTACTGTCTATGCATCTGTGTGTGTGTGTGTGTGTGTGTGTGTGTGTGTGTGTGTGTGTGTGTGTGTGTGTGTGTGTGTGTGTGTGTGTGTGTGTGTCCGTGTCGGAGTGTGTGTGCTGTGCATGCACTGAAATCTGTCACATCACCTCCATACCATATGAAACTGCACATCATGACTCTGCCGGTTCCCTACAGCTTAATGTGTCATTAGAAATTACATCACACAAACACACACACACACATATTAATGTTGGATGACTCAGTTCTTTGGTTAGAGTGAGCAAAGAAGAAACTTTAAATGTTAAAAGGTCAGGATTCCACACCGATGCTCTTACTTTGAGTTAGTCACGCTTAAACATCCGTCACAGACAGTTCACTTTAAAGAAGGATGAGTCATTTTCACCACCTCTTCTAATTGTCAGAAACACACACTGCCACTTTCAGCACAGTGTTCAAAGAGGCTCTTTTATGCTTTTGGGGATTCTCCTTTTCCTGTAGTGTGTTATACGGGTTACTGGTCTGCAAAGGCTAAAATCCCAGAGGGAGTTTCTCTCCCACCCCCTGCCTGAAACGCCTCCATTGGTTTGATTACTTCCAGACCATAGAGACATCACTATGTTGCACTTCTAGTGGCTAGCGCTCCAACACATTGTACGTGATAGGCTAAGGAGAGGGAGATTTCCAAGCGGTTGAACAATCACAACAGAGCCGGCCAGCTAACCAATCAGAGCAGACTGGGCTCTGGTTTCAGACAGAGGGTGAAAAGAGGTGCTGCAGCTCAGGCAGAAATAAAGAGCTTGTCATGTCACAGTAGAGGCACATAATACAAATATGAACCTGAGATAATCATAATGGGGCCCCTTTAAACAAATAATTAGTATTACTTGAAAAAAATGTGTAAAGCACTTTGAAATGCCTTGTGTTGAAAGGTGCTATACAAATACACTTGCGTTGCCTTGCCTTACATGCTGTGTTGGAAAGGAGAACAAAAAGTGCCTCATGCCAAATTTAGATGTAAAAAATGTAAATATGTTTAGTAAATATAATGTAATCATAGATCAAATCCAAGAGCCACAAAGTCTGTAAAAGTAGGATGTCATTGACAAATCTTTGTTGTCAAATGCCTTTTTTATTTAGTTTGGGAAATAATATACACAAATGAAACATATTAAACACATGTTGTACCACACACTAATTTGAGTTTGTTCTCTCTTGAACTTTTTTCCATGAAGGCAACATTTCAAAGTGTTTGCCTCTGCCAGGATGACTTTTGGTCTCCCTTCACTTTCTCTGCTCTCGCCATGGTGTAGCTTTGATGGCCATGTCATTTACCAGATTGCAGAGCAGCGCTGGCTGTTTTACTGCCCTCTAAATCCATCCATGGTGTGTGTGTGTGTGTGTGTGCTGGTACCTACATGGGCGGTACGTGTCGGCATGGTGCCCAGTCAGGCAACATCTTGGAGCGAGGATGAATAGTAGCAATTCATTCGCTTTAATAAGTCCTAAATCAGCAGCAATGGACTCTCTCTCTATATATTTTCTCTGAAACACACTGCTTTAAAAGAATGGATCACAGTTAAATAAAAAAGAGGGGTAAAGTGATAAGAAACCGGATAAACAGAGGAGAAGGTTAGTTAGATATATGTAGAAAGAATTAGATAATGCAGCTCCTGCTTGTGTAGTCCTCTTTGATTGTGGAAAGGTGCTTTGGGGTGAATGGGACTCACACGCACACGCACACACACACACACACACACACACACACACACACACACACACATACACACACACACACACACACACACACACACACACACACACACACACACACACACACACACACACACACACACACACACACACTTAAACGGTAAACATATATAAGTTGTTCAGCCTCGCTGGCAGTAAAACACAGTCACACACTCTTATTTCTGTTCAATTCATGCATTAAGTAGTGGCAAAAAAGGCAGGTAACACATCACAAGCTTTTAGGTAATAAAAGGATATTTTGGGTCACATTAGGGTAGTGGGCTCTTCTATCTCAGTCAGGTATTAGTTCCATAAAAAGGCAATTTAGAAAGGAGACACAGCGTATAATGTTCTTCAGAGCAGCAATTTAGAGAGGGTTCATGACTGTCTCTTGCTGTTTATCTGGCAATATCAGAATTAAGTGTGTGTGTGTGTGTGTGTGTGTGTGTGTGTGTGTGTGTGTGTGTGTGTGTGTGTGTGTGTGTGTGTGTGTGTGTGTGTGTGTGCGTGCGTGCGTGCGTGCGTGCGTGCGTGCGTGCGTGCGTGCGTGTTAGTGTGCGTGCGTGCGTGCGTGCGTGCGTGCGTGCGTGCGTGCGATGTTTGCTGTGCATGGGCAATATGTGCAGAGGGTCCTTTTTCTACCTTTGCAAAGCTCTGTATCCTATCGGGGGGACAGAATGCGGAATAGTACGTTTTATATATGGTAAAGTAAATGTGTTGCTGAGTTTGGCAGCTTTTAGATGGGTAACACATGTAGTGTGCAGAAGATTTGACCATTTAAAATGTGTTTGATTTGGAAGCAACAGCTGTATAAAGTGGTGCAGGAATGAGTCCTATACCCAGAATTTTGAACCAGAACATCTGGTTCCCTCATCTCGAAGTCAATGTTTTTTTGTGGTAAGATGCTTGAAATAATGTCTATGATTAATACGAGTTTACGCTTAAAGAAAATTCGGCCACGTAATCAGTCGGTAATTACCTTACTCGTGAATGTTTGAAGATACTAAACGGCATAACTTCCGGAACCGCCTACAAACATATGTCATAACTGCAGTCTCTAAAATCTACAGAAGAGGATTAGGGCTACATGAAAAAAAACAATTGGGGATGTAAAAAAAAAAAATGTTTATTCTGACTTTAATCTCAAAATTCTGACTTTTTTCTCACAATTCAGACTTTTTTCTAATCCCTAATCCTTTTCGGTAAACATGTATCAAAACAAATTTGAATGATATGAAATATCCACAGTGTGTGAAATCAGCTTTCAGTGTCTTGTAGCCTAAAAGGTGGTGACAGACTTGAGGCAGACAACTGAAAGAACGTCTAAAAAGCTTCTGCTGTAGACAGGGTGTAACAGTTACCATATGTAAATAAATATAATTTGATAATGTTTTCACCACATAATGAGCAAACTGAGAATGTATCAAGAACATGGTGTTCTCCCTTGGTCAAAATACTCCTGAGATTTTTTAAATCTCTGTAAAGTGTATATGTATATTTTATAATAAATTCATAGTTGTCTTTGTTCTAAGTAGTTTGAGGACTTTGTTTCTCTCCGTCACTACAGCACCCACCCACCCAGAGTTCTCCTTGTCCTTTTTTCCTCTTACACTTTCTTTGACTCAATTTGCTCCCCCCTTTTTCATCCCCTCCCCCCAGTATTTAATTAAGCTATCAATTCTACTATTCTGCCGGAATTTAAATGCGTGTTTAGTGAAATTAGCTTGTAATAGCCCTCTTAAATTTTGAATCAAAGTATGTTAATCTGTGTTAATGTTATTACTTCTTTCTATTGGTTTTCTTTCGCTCTCTCCATCTCATTTTCTTTCACTTCGCCCTGCTCTCCTTCTTCCTGCCTTCCTGTAACTTGTGGCATTTCGAGAAAGAAAATGCAGCACCTTGTTGTTCTGAGGAGCCGTTTGCTGGCATTTCCAAAGGCCTCTGGCGAAGGAATGATAAGCTTGTGTGTGTGTGTAGGCATGGGGGGACACTCTACTTATTTGTAGCAGATATATGTGGCCAGATGTGCAAGTACTGTATGTGCACATCAATCCAATCCAATCCAACTTTATTTATATAGCACATTTAAAAACAACAGAGTTGACCAAAGTGCTGTTATGCAAAGCAGCATAAATACATTTAGACAAAACCGATAGGACAACAATAAACTATGTAAAAGCACAAGACAATAAAACCATACTTATAGCCACAGACTGAAAAACTCTCATACATGATGTAAAAACATTTTAAAAGACAACACAATAAAAAAAAACAATTTAGAAAACACAGACTGATACGTCTTATATGTGGTCTGCAAAAGCACGGGAGAACAAGTAGGTCTTTACACAAGATTTAAAAACAGGCAAAGTGGGGGCAAGTCTGATCAGGGGGGGGCATAAGTAAATCTGATCATACTTGTATGTATTAATGATGAAGAATTGTGTCTGTCTGTCAGTTTCCCTGTAGACGTGTGAGGTGTGTGACATTTGCCCGCTCTGACGGTGAAGGTCTGATAAGTTTGCACTCATCTGTTTCCTGTCAGAAAAACACAAGCAATGGTAACGAGGGCAAAGACCTTCTCGCTTTCAGGAAGAGTTAGGACACCTTTATCAGAGCATGGGAACACTCGTGCTTCTCAACATTAGCGGGTCTGTTTGCCTCTATGAAGCTTGTCTTTCTTTTAATCCATTGATTTGTTTAATTAATTAATAAAATCACAAACACATTCATTCTTGACCTTGAGGACATAAAGTGCTTCTTTATCCACTTGTTTGTATCGTTTTAATGAATACACTATAACACCTAAGTGGAAGTTAACAATGCATGAATTTCGATTGAAATAAGTCCTTATGTAGGCATACATGAAGCAAGGACTTCACTCAAGCTTCCACTCCACATCTATGAAAGGCTATTATGTTCATCAAGTTTTTACGTGAATGTTCTATCAATTCCATATTTGCTTTACAATTATCACAAGGTTAGCTACGTATGTTTGAAGTTTGAAGGACACCAGATCTGATTATTATTACTGTCCATTGACTCCTTGACAATTTCAGTACCTTTAACACGTTCCCAGTCAACGCAGTGGTGGCTTTAGTTCTGGTGTACAAAGAAAGCTAAAGTCATCCATTGCTCTCGCTCTTTTAGTCATTTCCCTATAGTATCTTTGCTGTTTCACACATTTAGTGGTTACTTCAGCTGTTCTCTTCTTAAATAAACCCCAGGTTTCTTTTGAGGAGCGACATTGTGGGTTTCCAAGCAGAGATCATCAGATGTTCAATGTTTTGAGGTAGGTGTTAATGTACGTTTGGCTAGATATTCTCCAGCCATGCAAGAGTCTTGAGAGTTAATGATATTGGTCTGTTTTGGTGTGCTTAATCACACCATCGTTTTTATGCAATTTCACATGAACAAAGGTCAGAAAATGGAATCATCCTCTTCCTAATCATAGGAGCCATTATAGGTCATGTGTTTCAAATGGTCCTTGCTCAAGTAAGCAAGAGTGAGAGTTTGTAGTTTGATCACGAAATAAGTGGTATTCAGAGAAAACCCCAGATCATCTTTTCAAAACTGAGGTTTGTTCTAACTTTCCAGCTAAGATTCTGCCTTCAATGTTTCCTCAGTCACCTACCTGTGATGGGAGCGCTTTCAATTCCTTAGGCTTCGGAAAAATCTGTTTAATTTATCATAATGGGGGGTTTAGTTTATACAAACAAAGGTCTCTTGTGAGCAGGGCCGTCCCTCCCTACAGGCCGATCATGCAGACTGCGTGGGGCCTCATCTTGCGGAGGGTGCCTGAACTGAGCCGAACATTTTTTATTTATTTTTTATTTAACCTTTATTTAACCAGATAAAAACATTGAGATAAAATCTCATTTTCAATGCTGACCTGGCCAAGAAGGCAGCAACGTTTCACATAACACATAACACAAACATATAAAATACAGAGAACATAACTACATTGTGCACATTAGGACAGTAAGAAAAGTACACTACTTGTTACTGCAAGAGCAGCTGGTGGTGAGGACTTCAGACAAGTTCAATTTAAAACATGATATAGAGACAAGTGCCATCAGTTTTAGGCTTGATTGAAGGTCATTCCAAGACCAAGGACCATAATAAGAAAGACTCCTTTTTCCAGCCTCAGTCCGTACAGCAGGAACCTGGAACCGTATCCAGGCACTGGATCTGAGGTTGTAAGAGTCACAAACTGGAGCAAATCTGACACATATGTACAGTGGAAGCTTTCCTAAAATGGCTTTATACATTAATAAAAACCAATGCTGCATCCTACGCATAGTAAGTGAGGACCATCCATTTAGGCTATACAGTGTGCAATGATGAGTCCTATAGGGTGCATTTGATATGTAACGCAGTGCAGCATGGTAGAGTGGGTCAAGTTTGGCCAAAACAGTGGGACAGGCAAATCTATAAATGGTATCACCGTAGTCCAGCTGGGACAGGAATAAGCCTGTGGCGCACCTATGCGCTTATGCGGTGCAATTAGTGTGGCGCGGCACGGTTTTGCCGCTGCGAGGCTCCACAAGCACCCCCCCCCTCGCGAAACAGAGGGCCTCATCATATAACTTTGCGTGGGGCCTCATGTTGGCCAGGGACGGCCCTGCTTGTGAGAAATGTATCCACAGTTTTCTTACGGTCTTCCAATGTCAATTTGCCAGAATAATGTTTAGATACAGTACAAAGTTTGGGATGATACAAAGTCCTTTAAACCTGGTTTAAATGATAGAATAAAGAACAAGTTTGTGTTCAAATGTAGGGATGGGGTCTGCAGACTGGAAACTTTCAATTAACTGTGTAATTTATCATTTTTTGATTTGGCCGATCTGACGCTCACAATCCTCAATTATGCACTGAAACTATTTCCACCAAATTTCCGCCTAACCCAGTTTTGAATCTGTTTTTGATTTCAGTAAACTGCAAAGGATTATAAGAATCTTCTGAACAGAAACAACTCACACTTGACTGGCTTGTTAGCTAGAAATCCAATCCCACTGGCGCATCTACAAAAACCCTCTTTCCTCTTCTGAGAGAACCCCAGTCACGCTCACAGTGGAGTCTGTGATCGTTAGCTGGCTAGCTAGCAATCTTAGCTTTTTGTTGCTCCACTTTGTGCTTCTTAAATCCGAAAAACAAATCATCAATTCAACATCACCCTCCTTTAAACTGCCATCATTGTTACCTACAGAGTTATTGAGTTTACAGATGAGCATATGACATTTGTAGAATACATGTTTCAGACCAGATAATCATTTGTCAGACTACAGGAACTGAGTTGCACTACTAGCAAGTTGGTAGCACATGTTAACATCTTAGCTAGGCTAGTGCTGTAAAACGGTATGCCAAATAAAAAATGTATTGAGAATGCGCTGCATATTGTTCACAGTTATTGCGTGACAGAGGATTGTAGTACTCTGATTCACTGGTTAGATTGGAATAATTGTTTAAACATGCTTGAACAGCACCAAGTGTGTAACAATCCTCTGCAGTTGTACCTGAGCTACATGGATCCGTGAGTGCGTGCATGTTTTCTTTCCTTACATTTGTTAAGTGAACTGGGATCAAGGCCAGCAGTGAGCTTGAACAGCGTGTTTGCATGCCAACACGTAAACCCCTGTAACTCATAATGGCTTCTCAGGAACATAGTGCTGCAGTAGCCATCGCTGAAGCAAATCCTCTGTGTTTCTCTACCTGAAGGCCATGAATTATTTTCTTGTTCCTTTTTTTTCCTTTTAACAGCTCCACTTTCAATTTGACTTTCTGCTCTGTGGATTCCTTTTTCAATGACTTTTGAATCAGTGTTCCTCACACTTTCACTTTAAGATTTTCAAAGATACATGAAAAATCAACCATCTGAAAAATATGTCTTGTAAATAATGTATTCTGGCATTAAGAAAGACACCCTTTACACAGTCTTACCCCTTTATTCTTGGACTAAAGCTTACAATTATCACCCCCAACATCTGATTGGTTGACCATGGTCACTTTTATGGATGTAGGGACATTGATGGCTGTCATAGAGACCCTAGACATAATAATCACCTGGGCTTTCATCAAATTTGCTATAGTCTGAAAATATAAACTCTCTAGATTTAACCTTCTTAACCTTCTAAGTGACTTAATAATGTCTGACAGAACAAAGGACATAGAGACATAGTGTCGCTGAAGCTCATTACGTATAACCCCCTCAAGGTAAATGAACACAATTGCTTTTTTAGAAGAGTGTCATTATAATGACTTCTCTGTCAGTGTCATGTCTTGTCTGGTCAATAAAAGTTACCAAACCGTGGTACGCCCAATGTGCCATCACACCGCAATCAAAAAATCAATATACACTTAACTTCAAATGACCTTTGATAAGGGTGCAACATCACTCGTTCACCACTTGAAAGAGACACGTACCAATCATTTATTCATTGCATTCAAGGCACATCATTTTGATTTTAATCCATGCTGTTTTACATTTTTTATGGTGAAATCTTCATCTCCTGTCACATTTCTCCTTTCACTCTCCTGTTCTCTTCCCCTCGCTCTGAGAACAAGGAGAAACACTTCACAAGACTGTCGCTGCACCCGTCAGCTGAATGCATCTGTGCGTGTCTCTAAGTCCGTGTGCATGCATTGGGGTGTTGCACATGTACAGTAGATGTGTGGGTGTGCTTTCTTAGGCTTGCATGAATGTGCGTGTGTCTGTGTGTGTGTGTGTCTGTGTGTGTGAACATGTGGGTGTGACACACAGCGGTTGCTGTCTGATGCATCTTTAGCCTGGCTCCAAATCAAAAACACTTGTACTGTGTTCCCTCGGGGAGCTAGACAGACAGCGGCAGACTGGTAGCAGCAGAGAGGAAGACAGAGGGGAGAGGGAACGAGACGAAAGCGGGAAGAAAGAACAGATGCAAAGGTGAAAACACGAAGGACACGGAGATGCCTGTAAAAGAAAAGGAGGGCAGGAAGGAGAAGGACCACAAAAGAAAATATATAAAGATTGCAAGAGTTTTGACAAATTGAAACAGAACTGATATAATAACAGATTCAAAATAAAGAGAAGAGGAAAGGTCAGTCAAGAAAAATAGCAGAGGATTGGAGGAAACAGGTGACGCTGAGTCATGTTGGTGTTGATGTTCGGCATCCCCACTGAGCTGGTTCTCCCTTCACCACAGGTCAAATGGATTGCATGTGAATGTGTGTTGTTCCCCTCCTCTCGTCTGATAATCTTTCTTGGCCTGACAAAGCTTGTGTACTTGAGACCAGATGTCAGAGCTTTAGAAAAATAGAGTCTGAACATAGAGAACTTTTGAAGGCTTTCGGAGAACTATCAGTCAGGATTTGTAAGTACTTCCAAGGTGCACTGAGAAGGCTTGGCCAGAAGCTGTGTGGCAAAAGATCAAAATATACATTTCTGTTGGCTCTCATTTGCGCAGCAGAAGGGCTTTTTGAGACTGAAAGGGGGGTCCTTCAATTTTTGTATCTTTCCGAGGAACTACTAGTCTACAATCAAGTCCAGCGATTATGTGGAGTTGAAAAAGCAGTCTCTTTTCGGCTCTCTTTTCCCCTTTTTGGCATGGATATCTTTCACACTTACATCACCAGTCCACTGCTACACTATACATGTTGTTAGTGACAAAATAATCATTTGTTGATAATGGTGTGTGAAAATAAACACCAATACGAATACAGTGGGTTTTTTGCATTATAAATATTGCAGTGTGGATGGTGATCTTAAAGGGGCCTTATTATGCACTCTTTTTTAGGTTCATATTTGTATTTTGTGCCTCTACTGTGACATGTTAAGATGCGTTAAGGTTCAAAAGCTCTTTAAATGTTCTTTTTTTTATTTTTATTTTTTTATTTAACCAGATAAAAACATTGAGATAAAATCTCATTTTCAATGCTGACCTGGCCAAGAAGGCAGCAACGTTACACATAACACATAACACAAACATATAAAATACAGAGAACATAACTAAGAAAACAAAAGACGAAAAAGCAGTCACTACATTGTGCACATTAGGGACATTAAGGTACACTACTTATTACTGCAAGAGCAGCTGGTGGTGAGGACTTCAGACAACTTCAATTTAAAACATGATATAGAGACAAGTGCCATCAGTTTAAGGCGTGATTGAAAGTCATTCCAAGACCAAGGACCATAATAAGAAAGACTCCTTTTTCCAGCCTCAGTCCGTACAGTAGGTACCTGGAACCGTATCCAGGCACTGGATCTGAGGTTGTAAGAGTCGCAAACTGGGGCAAATCTGACACATATGTAGAGTGGAAGCTTTCCTAAAATGGCTTTATACATTAATAAAAACCAGTGCTGCATCCTACGCATAGTAAGTGAGGACCATCCAGTTAGGCTATACAGTTTGCAATGATGTATAGGGTGCATTTGATATATAATGCAGTGCAGCATGGTAAAGTGGGTCAAGTTTGGCCAAAACAGTGGGACAGGCAAATCTATAAATGGTATCACCGTAGTCCAGCTGGGACAGGAATAAGCCAGAGACCAACCTTTTACGGGATGAAATTGAAAAACAACATTTAAGTCTGAAAAGGAAGCCAAGAGTGAATTTCAATTTCTTTGTTAAAACTTCAATATGGTTCTCATACTGCCTGTGCTGCAGCACCTCTTTTCACCCTCTGTCTGAAACCAGAGCTCAGTCTGCTCTGATTGGTTAGCTGGCCGGCTCTGTTGTGATTGGTCATTTGCTTATAGTTGTCCCACCCCTTAGCCCAGGGGTGTCAAACTCAAGGCCCGTGGGCCAAAACCGGCCCGCGACCTCATTTTATGTGGCCCGCAAGAGCATGCAAAGAATATAATATAAAAAGCAATTGGTGTAATTGTTGAATATTTGCTTTCAATTATTTGCCCTAGACTTCTGCTTTCAGACGTAGTTATTTATGAAGTTATTACCAGAACTGATAATAATCCAATGAAGAGCCAATAATATAATATAATACATTATTTCATATATATTATATATTTATATATGTATATTGATATAGTCTTAAAGTTACAACCGGCCCTTTGAGTGCAACCATAATTCTAATGTGGCCCGCGAGGAAATTGAGTTTGACACTCCTGCCTTAGCCTATCACGTACAATGTGTTGGAGCGCTATAGCCAATAGAAGTGCACGTGTTACATAGTGATGTCATTATGTTACAGAAGTAAACAAGGGAGTCCAATGGAGGCGTTTCAGGCAGGGGGGGGGGGAGTGTGTGGGGGAGAACTTTGTGATTTTAGCCTTTACAGACCATTTACATGCACAATAACACACTATTTGAAATGGAAAATCCCCAACAAGCATAATAGGACCCCTATAAATATATATATATATATATATATATATATATATATATATTTATAGGGGTCCTATTATGCTTGATATGATTTATAGTAATTATATGATGTAATAACAACCCATATATATCTATTAAATCTTCCGGCCAATAGGCAGTTCTTACATGCCCTAAAAATATCTTATTTCTATCATTCTCTCAGCCCCCCCCTTCTCTTCTGTTTCTTCCTCCATAACTCGAGTCATCTAATTTTATACTTTTCTAATTAATTATCTTGATTCATTAGGGACGGAGGAGAGGAGTAGTGAAGTGAGGGATGAGAGAGGAGTGGAGTATCTTGCCATCTGCATTCCTCCCCTGCAGGGCAAAATGATGAGTCTCCAAACTGCAGCGAAAGTACTCCGCACTGCACTGAAATGATAAAGAGCGGGAACTAAAACAAGACAAATCAAAGGCGGAAAATAACTAGAGTGAACTGAGCTCAAGGCAGCCTGACCCTCCCCTGCCTCTCCTCTAACCCCCACGGTTCTCTCCTACCTCTTTTTGTTTTGCCTCCCCCCCCCCCCCCCCCCCCCTTTCCCCAGCATTTTGCATATGTCATGTTTTATTTTGAGAGACGGCAATGGAGTGCTGAGACAAAAACCAAGATAAGTGCACGGAGACATGGTGTGATGGAAAGAGACGGAGAGCAGACGGAGGGAGAGAGTTATAAAGAGAAGAACGGCATTAAAGATTCAAACTGTGAGATGGATACAGACAAAAAAACGATGGTGACGGAGAGCCATACAGCTTCATGGCTCCTTCAATTGTCAGAGTTCCAAGAGAAATGTAATTTAACGATTCAAACGTCATACCAAAAAACTCTTTATACTGCATGTTCCTATTTGTGAAAGTCTGACAAAAGAGAGTATTGGCACTGCCTTTATGATTGTATCACCGGAGACAGTGAGGCGGACATTTTATCTTCTATTAGATAACTGTTTTTGTGTGAGTTTCATTACAATAGTAGCCTTTATTTATTTGTATATTCAGGTGTATTCATGAGCAAGATGTTGAGATTATAAAGTGTATCCAAAATCTGACTACCAGGATATTAGCTAATATCAAGAAGAATGTAAACACAATTTAGCTCGATAAGCTTTGTTCTTTTCTCTTTTTTCTTTTGATTGTTTATTTATTTATTTTTCATTTCTTTTTTACTTTTTCTTTCTTTCTTTATTTATTCTTTCAGAGTTTTTTCCCCAAAAATATTCAGATCTATTTATTTCTGTTGTGCATTTCAATTATTACCAAAATAATTGTTTTGGGGTTTTTTTTGGTACAGAAAGAAGGGACTACAAGTATATTTTGTTGTCTGATAATATTCTAATAATAATATATAAATAAATCTGAATAATACAACATTTTACATCATAACTTTTAACAATTGTGAGGTGAAAACACCGAAGAGTTAGAGCAGTGATTCTGATTCTGCATGTGAAACTGTGTGGTAAAGTTTCCAGTGTGCGAGTCACCCTGTGGATCCCACTGAAGGACCCCTAAAGGGTATCTGGAGCCTCCGTGTCACAGATAACGCTGACAGACACGTCGCTATGCAGCTGCTACTAAGAGTCTGGTCACACAAGGACGGGGAAGGAGAAAGGCAGGCGGAACAGATTGGGAATGCACGGATTGGTATTCATTGTCCGATTGTGGTTCAATCAGCGCTGTCATACCCCTCTAACACTTGTGCGCACACACACACACAAAACGGTGTTACCTGATACAGAATGCCAAGTAGGGCTGGGTGGCGTTCTGTTATTGTGTGTGTGTGTTTGTTGTGAAGCAGTTGTCAGGGACATGAAGCTGCAGTCAGCTAAAAGGAAATGCAAAGAGCTGCTCTGTTGGCGTCTTCATTGTTAGGGCGGGAGGTCTCGTTATAAACACACTTTGGCGAGGAGCTCCGACAAAGTGACAAGGGAACGGCTAAAAGAAAATAATGGAAGTTTATAGGAATAATAGATCATGTCAACTGGGGTTATAATATAATCCACAGTAGTGGGTTTCCTTTTCATGGATTTGGGGCTGTAATATGTGTGAAAAGTACATTTTAGCTTGTATTAGTTTCTATGGGAAAAACACACCTGCAATAATGTGCTATTTGATTAATGTCCTCTTCATATCAATGGTTGAAGATATATCAACCAGTGTATATATAGTATTAGTGCAAAACGATATATATTTTATCATTTGATAGATGCGTTTAGCTTGTTAGCAATACTTTAATGTTGCAGCTGACATAGTTGGAGCTCATTTTAACTACTTTATACATGAACTGGCAAGTAACTTAATCCATGATAGTACCTCATACTTTATTCGTTGATAATATTTGACTTCTGCAGAGTAATTTGGGAGTGAGAAGTACCATTTCTTCCTTGTAGAGTTCTGGAGTAAAAGTATGAAGTAAAATAAAATGAAAGTACTCAAGTAAAGTATCTCAAAAATACTGCTACTATGAATAGACATGTGGGATTAATTCCAGATTTTGAGCAAATGACGTCCACTCTGTTGAGAGACAGTTACATGGCTGAGAGTCTAAAGCGGAGAAACGCAGCATAAATTGGCTTAAGAACTTCGACTCATTGCTGAGAAATGACTTGAAGGGAGCGTTTCAGACGGTGGGCGCCAGATGAAGACGACTGGCCGCTGATTGACCTTCTGTGTCCTGGATGTTGCTGAGACATGGCATCGCTGATGGTATTACTCACACTGTAGTCACAAAAGGACAGAGAGGATGCTGGACAAAGAGACAGATAGAAATGTGTGGAGTACATTGGTCGTCAGACACGGACACTGATGGTGGTTTTGAACAGTCGTTAATTCGAGACATTGGGCAATAAAGTGCCCCGTCCAGAGATGGCAAAAGTACACACATCCTTTACTCAAGTAGAAGTACAGATACTCGTGTTTAAAAATACTCTGGTGAAAGTAGAAGTACTGACTAAACTTCTTTACTCAAGTAAAAGTAAAGAAGTATGGGCTTCGAAATGTACTTAAGTAAAAAGTACCCATAACTACCATCTGTTTTAAAGAGTACCTGACCTCCCTTTATATTAATAGAACAATAATGTCATTGTTAGCTAATGAATGTTTCGATGCTGAACAACGGCAACATGACAACGTTTTCATTGGTCCCTCTTCTTTAGAGAAGACCAGGAAATGATGGATACACGGATCGTGTTCAAATCAATAGGCACGCAATGACTCTAAATAATAATAATCACGCCACCAAACACACATTCAAACTAAAGCCTGTTTTGTAAATGTGAGAAGTAGAAAGTACAGGTATTTGTGTTAAAAATGTAAGAAGTAAAAGTAAAAAGTTTACAGAAAAATAAGTAGTGGAGTAAAGTACTGTTACCAGATAAATGTACTTAAGTACAGTAACGAAGTATTTGTACTCCACTACTTCCCACCTCTTGTCCCGTCTAACCTATTCCTGTTTTAACCAATCCTCATGATTACATTTACGGCATTAAAAATACTATCCATATTGATTGATCTTTATCGTGTATTCTCCTGTGGTGGAAGAAGAACTCAGATCACTTAGTTAAGTTAAAGGAATACTACAGTGTCGAAATATACTCTATTTCAAGTAGTCTTGAATCTAAACGTTAATGAAATAGAAATAGAGAAGGGATATCAACTAAATGTAGTATTATTATTAAACATTATATTATATTTGTATTGCTAAGAAATACTTGTAAAAACAGTTCAATGTTGTAGTCCGTCAATAAGATGCCAATTTTAGATACTTAGTAAAATACTGGCTTGATAAGGAGTACTCACTTGTATCATATCATGTGAGCATTTAGGCTGTGTTGAACCTAACGATGAACTATAGTTACTAAGTGTGTGAGTGTTTATAAATGTTGTGGAGTGAAAAGTACATTATGGCAGTGGCATGACATAGAAATACTCAAGTAAAAAACAACTATGTCAAAATAGGGTTTAGCTACAGTACTCAGTTACATTCCACCACTGGTATTTTCACACAATAATGCTCCATGTCTCCTTTTTGTGTTAACTATTCACTTAGTGATCAAAATACTCAGATAAATAGCCTCTTGTAAAATGTGTTTCCTCATTGCTGATATAAATGTAAGTGTGTGTGATGAGTGGTGACAGCAGTGACAGTGGGTCCTAAATGATAATGGCCTGCTGTACAGAATAAACAGGGAGGACAACCATCTGCAATCTCCAGCTTTTTCTGAAAAGCATGGATATCTTTCACACTTACATCACCAGTCCACTGCAACACTATAAATGTTGTTAGTGGCAAAATAATCATTTGTTGATAATGGTGTGTGAAAATAAACACCAATACGAATACAGTGGGTTTTTTGCATTATAAATATTGCAGTGTGGATGGTGATCTTAAAGGGGCCTTATTATGCACTCTTTTTTAGGTTCATATTTGTATTTTGTGCCTCTACTGTGACATGTTAAGATGCGTTAAGGTTCAAAAGCTCTTTAAATGTTCTCATACTGCCTGTGCTGCAGCACCTCTTTTCACCCTCTGTCTGAAACCAGAGCTCAGTCTGCTCTGATTGGTTAGCTGGCCGGCTCTGTTGTGATTGGTCATTTGCTTATAGTTGTCCCACCCCTTAGTAATGAGACAGTGGGTCCTAAATGATAATTGCCTGCTGTACAGAATAAACAGGGAGGGCAACCATCTGCAATCTCCAGCTATTTCTGAAAAGCACTCGCTCTTTAAGATGCAGAAAGCCTTTGTCTTTCGGAAGGTCGACGCTCGCCACCTCTCTCACTTCTCCGCAGAACGGCAAACTAACGTGACAAACTGTTCTTGATGCTCGATGACTTGGAAGTGGCTGCGAGTGTGGATGGATGAGGGCGAAAGGGAGGGAGGCAGGTGAGAGGAAGTAGACCAAGAATGTGGAGAGACGAGAGTTTGATAGAAAGCATGAAGAGACTACAAAAAGAGGGGCATATATAGATAGATGTCTGTTTCCCAGGATGACACAAGTGCTTTCCTGTTACACATTGTTGATCAGATCCCATGTGGTAGATTGTGATGTTAGTGCACATGCTCACTGCTGGAAAGAGATGATCTGACCAGGCACTAACTCACATGCGAGTGCCCTGCTTTATGTATGTGTGTGTGTGTGTGTGTGTGTGTGTGTGTGTGTGTGTGTGTGTGTGTGTGTGTGTGTGTGTGTGTGTGTGTGTGTGTGTGTGTGTGTGTGTGTGTGTGTGTGTGTGTGTGTGTGTGTGTGTGTGTGTGTGTGTGTCCTAGCATTACTATACTTGTGGGGACCTAAATCTGTTTACACAGTCACGTGTGGGGACTCGCCTCCCTTATGGAGACAAAATGGAGGCCCCCATGAGGGGAATCATTAATTTTAGGGTGAAGACTTGGTTAGGTTTAGGGTTAGGGTAAGATTAAGGGTTAGGGTTAGGCATGTTGTTGGTTATGGTTAAGGTTAGGATAAGTCTCCAGGAAATGCATGTAAGTCAATGTAATGTCCCCTGAAGTGATGTATACATGGTTAGGGTTAGGGTTAGGGTGTGTGTGTGTGTGTGTGTGTGTGTGTGTGTGTGTGTGTGTGTATGTGTGTGTGTGTGTGTGTGTGTGTGTGTGTGTTTCTCATTCCAGTAAGGTTTTCTTTCCAAACAATAATGCAGAACTTCTTAATGTTCTATTGTGCAGCCTTGTGATGGATCTGTTTCCTCCCTAAATGCCCACTTGACGGTGAAATAAAACAATTTGTTTATTTCTTTTTCATTGTATTCCTTTTTCTAGGCTCACCTGTTTCTCTCATTGTGTGCTTTTGCCCGTGCCTTTGAAATGCACATACACTTTATTTTCTACATCTCCAAGCAAGGCCATGCACATATGGGTGATTACCACTGAAGAACTGGTGAAAGGAGATAAAATAAATAAAGAAGTGGTGAATGGAAGGTCTATCATTAGGTTAGATAAAAAAAGTTGTGGGTTGCCTCCTGTGGATTGCTTGTGTGGCACAGCTTGCTGGTTCCATTTGTGCTTTTTTGTGTTGTTTGTGGAGGTTAATTCACCTTCCAAGTTAGATGAAATATAAAAAGGAACATTATTTGGCGATGACTGCCATACCACACAGTTAAGAAAGCATTCACACCCTCACATATTCACACACTGATACATAAACGTGTTTTTAACAAAGTGTTGACCTTGGCTATTGTTGACTTTCATTCAATGATAAATCCCTCAACTCTGACAGCAAACACTTTGAATGCACTGGATGAAAACAGAAACCAAAACAAATCATTTTCAATATCTGTATCTCAAGGACAAGGCTGTAGTCAAAATAAAACATATTTGGTAAAAAAACATTTTGTATTTCTTGTTGATGATTGGATTATTTCTAATTTCAGTAAATGCCTGGATGGGTATTTTCCATTGGTATTTTCATATGGTTTTATTGTAATTAAGAGGTTTGTTTTGTAGGGTTAGGGTCAAGTCCCTGTTTTGTTCTCAGTTGTAGCAATCACATCAAATAAATTACGCAGAGAAAGAATGACATAGAGACAAAGCCAAAGAGAAGATCTATATTCTTAATAATTTTTGTTATGAGGAGGAATAACATTACATATTTATCAATTAATAATGTATGAAAAGAGAAATAACCCACCTTGAACAAGTTTTGAGAAAGCAAACAAAAGCCAATAGGGCATTTACAATTAAATATTTAGTGTCGGTTGAAGGAGCTCTTCAGACAACCCTTTGTAACATTTAATGAGAAAATCAGTTTGTGGATATGTCATCATGTCTCTTGTAAAATTAAAAACGACTCTCTAAAAGTGTTGCCCTTCTCTGGATTTAATGTGTCGCTCTGATGGCATGATTGAATCTGACAATAAATGTTTTGATAATTTTCGTCTCAGACCTTCACAAAGGTACATCACGTGCGCTCCTGTCCACTTATTAACACTGAAATGATCTGTTTCTCCTTTATTGAACGCCTTTTTGTTCGCATGGACGTCCAACCAGGGGCGCAGATAGTGGGGGGGGGTGCGGGGGGGGTACATCCCCCCCAATTTCATAGGGACACTGACCCGTCCCCCCCATTTAAAAAAAAAAAAGATGTATATTTAATATATTTTGATTTTTTTGTTATCATTTTTTTCAATATATATATTTGTTCACATGATCGTTGTAATATGCACATATATGTGTAATATATAGATTACTTTGACTTATTGTTAATTGTTATTCCTCGAAATTGTTATTTCCTCAAACGCCTTAGTAAATTATCTTTCTTGCACTTAAAGGTAAATTCATTTGTTAATCCATATACATACTTACTACATTGTATTATATGTGATCTTGAAAGAGTTCATATTTGAGCTTACGGATAATGTTACCTATGATTGTAAAACACGTAGTAAAAGAAATAGTAAGTAAATATCGTGAAAATTATTTCTCTCAGTTTCGTCCCCCCCCATTTCAAAAATGTCACCTGCGCCCCTGCGTCCAACCCTCTTTGCTTTGCTGTTCATGTTGTGATATACCTTCTAACCAACATTGGTTTACCTGGAGGGATGATGCAAGTGTGTTTGTGCATGTTTATTTGTGTGTGTGTGTGTTTGTGTGTGCATGCTTTTGCTGTGTGGTGTTTGCTCTCGAGTTAAAAGAAGATGCTGATTGGCGATAACCACTGTGAATGACTAATTAGAGCTGGTGGCAGGCAGAGAGTCTGCCTCTGCCACTTGACTGTGAATGGGCCTTTGATGCTGAATCCAAGCCCTCCGTGTTCAAATAACACATGTGAAAACACAAACACACGGATACTCATGCAAATGGGGATGAGGACTCTGCAGAATCACACATCCTCACATATGCCAGTATTAATACAAACACATGTCCAATAACTGGCACACTTTTGTCCATATTAAGCCTATTGGATTGGCAGGGCCTGTGAGAGTGAATGGTAATCAGGCAGGCATTTTCTCTTCTATTCTCTTCTACTCTTTCTAATCCAGATTCATTGGCTGTGGGTGAAATCACTCCATTTTTAACTACGTAGTGCACTAAACTGTCCATGGTATTTCCATTGTACAACTTTTTAGCTATCATGCGCTTCATGTGTCACATTTTGATAGACCCATAATTCATCGTGGCACATCAATGTCTCACAGCAATGACGCAAGATAACAAAGACTGGTACATGTCTTGAATGAAAATTAAAACATTAAAGGTGGGGTAGGTCATTTTGGAGAAACCAGCTCGAGTGCGCTAGAATTTGAAAATACACAGCCGGAAAAAATCTGCCACTTCCTTACAGAGCCCCTCCTCCAACACACACGAACGCACACATGACCAATGAGGGCACGAGATAAGTTTGTGCACAGATGGAAGGCTGACAGGCAGGTAGGCCATCCAGTTATTTTAGCCGGGCCGGCTAAAATGATTGGTCGTGCTTTTTACAGTACTACGGCTTCCACAGATGACATTTTTGTATGGATTTTTTGTCAAAGCATTTAAGATATTCATTGCTATCGGGATGTTAAGAGCATTCCATGTAATATAACAAAAAGTGTATCTCGAGCCGGTTTCTCAAACTTACCTACCCCACCTTTAAGCAAATATGAATCAAATCGATTCATAGTTCGATTGTCACATGTCGAACGTTGTGTAGGAAGCTATTATGTACAGCAGAGTGGAGGTCTGGTGCCGTGCTAAGGAGATGAACTTGCACTTTTCACAGTACTAGTCCACACTCTTGGTCCAATCCCTATGGTTCCCAAGCTATGGAGCTGCTGTGATGCAAGTCAAACAATTTTTTTGTCGGTTTATTGAACATATCAGAAACAAAACATACAACAATAATAATAATTTTTACTTATAATAATAATTATAAGAAAGAGAAAAAAAAACGTTCAAGGTACACAAAAATAAACAATACATTTTCAAATAATCTCTGTCATGTTCAACAGGGGCAAGAAGAAGCTTTAAAAAACGTTTCTGGTCCTATACCCGCTCTAGCGTACATTTTCCTTGTAAATAAAAGATTAGGTCATCGTCATCAGCGTCATGTTCGTGATGATTTTCTTTTTTACAAAACAATCAAAAATAAATAACTTTTACAATTACAAGAAATAACAAATATGATTTTACAGGTCCTGCTCATAACCATTCATGATTTGGCTTCTAAATGATAGTTTCAGTTTCGATAGACTCGTACAATATTTCAGACTTGATCTGACCATTAAAATATTATCTTATGGTATCGTAAACTAAGGCCCAACTGACATTTTGGGGACTTAATCCAGCTGCAACAACCTCATATTTTCTAAAATCGTCTTTTCTTTCACTCCTCAACACTGACCAGAGAGCCCCTCTGACTTTAGGGCTGCCACCATGAGCACGATGTGTCATGGTGTCCTGTCACTGAGCTGAAGAGATATGACAGCAGATGGACAGAAACAAATAAAGACTCTTTTAATATACGATCACTGATAAATTTCACCTCAGGACGTCGCGTACGACTTCTCTGACATTCTTGTCCACATTGATCATTCCTGTATTGATTGATTGTGACACTGAACCCATGCTATGTGGGCAGTATCTGAAAGCAGAGCAGATAGGTTACACCTCAGGGTCTCCAGGGGAGAGTTGGCAAGTGTTCATGTGCTGCTCAAAGGTAGCATAGCTTTGCCAAGAATAATCAAAAATACCATAAAAACATACATGCATGGCAGTCTGATATGCTCGTAAAAAGCTTGTGATGTCATATACAATTCCTCAGCATATGTAGTATTTTCAGCAGTTCTATGGATAATTTTTAACATAATGATTAGTATTGACACACATATATTGAACACTGCAGTGTGGATCTCAAGAAAAAGCTAATAATTAGCAGATATTTAAGCAGTTGGACCTTTTTATTTATGTGGAATATCTCTCTTCGTTTTTCCTCCTCTTTGCTGTGCCCTGCTGAACACACACCGACCTGAAAACACACACACACACACACACAATACTGCAAAAACCCAGCTGCTGCTGCTTCTGCTGCTCTACTTTAACAGCAGTTCTTATTATACATCCATGATGGTGTGGCTCACAGCGCCCCCAGTAGGCTGCAGGGAGTACTGCGCCTCAACAAGGCCAGCTGCAGCAGCACTCGTGACTTCCCTGCTGGGAGATGACGCACTGTACAGCCAGACAAAAGAGGCAAACATACAACAATTCCTCACAACATAGATATGATAAGATAGACAGAGATGTGATAATGTTACATAAAAATGTGTACAAATATTTGTCTATTTCCACTTAATTTGGATACAAAAAATACAAGGAAATGTTTGATTTAAAGGGGACCTATCATGCAAAATGCACTTTTGTACGTCTTTTATACATGAATATGTGTCCCCGGTGTTCCAGGGAACTCACCAAGTGTCAGAAAACACAACCCTCTCTATTTTCCTCCATACCCAAATCTCTAAAAAAGGGGCTGCAACGGATCTGATAAAAACTGATCCAGATTTGAACACTGTCCTGACGTCAGGACGGTGGCGCTACGGCTATTGGGCCAACTCCACCAATCAGGAGGAGACAGCCACGGCCATTGCCGTTCGAAAGCGCTGGAGACGCTGTAGTACATATGCCAGGCCAGTAGATGGTGCTGTTCTCACTGAATCTGCCCCTGCACAAACAGAGCTAGAAATTGTCAACTTGAGCGAAATGAGGCATGGCTAAAATGCATGATCTGTTTGGTATTTTGAAAAAAAAAAGTATAAATATGCCTTATATAGGTATGGTCCTACACTATATTATTCAAATATAGCATGATAGGTCCACTTTAAGATCAATGGATGGTTGGATAGATGGATGGATGGATGGATATGAAATTTAATTCTGTGTTCAAACAAATTCCATTACGCTGTATAACAAACCTATACAGTACAAGATGATAGATGGTGAACTATTTAATAAACCCTTTTGCTCAAATAGATTTTGTTTATCTGCATATATCAATGCAGTCCTATGCGCAAACACACACATACTTGCACACAAAAAGTGACGGAGGAATGAAATTACCCTCAAGAGGCCACTTTCCAATTACTCTTTATCATCTCAGCCTTCACTCATTCATCCATTCATGATAGGGTGTGTGTGTGCCTGTGTGTGTGTTAATGTGATATGACTTGGCTGGGCTGGCTCACCACAATGCAATCCAACAGCCATGATCTGTGGCATCCATCAAACCACACTCACTACACACACACACACACACACACACACACACACACACACACACACACACACACACACACACACACACACACACACACACACACACACACACACACACACACACACACACTTAGAGTACTTGCCATCTTGATCTTAGCACAATCCAGGAGAGGTTGCCAGAAGGAAAGGTCGAACCGCAATCACTCATAAGACACACACACACCAACGTACACACGCACATGCACACTCATGCAAACACAATTACACAGGCATGCACCTGCTCCTCACCATGTATTGGAAAGGTAACTGTAAATCTGGACAAAGTAAATGTAGAGCAGAGCTTAGATCTACAAATCACACACATATCTCAATCAATCAATCAATGTTTATTCATATAGCCCAATATCACACATTTTACATTTGTCTCAGTGGACTTCACAGTTTGTACAGAGTATCAGTATGACAATACGACACCCTCTGTCCTTAGACCCTCACATCGTACAAGGAAAAACTTCCAGAGAAAAACCCACAGTTTAAAGGGGAAAATGGGAGAAACCTCAGGGAGAGCAACAGAGGAGGGATCCCTCTCCCAGGACGGACAGACGTGCAATAGATGCCGTGTGTAAATCGAAGAGATAATACATTATATCTGACCCTTGGATACACACACACAGAAGTCCTGATAAGATGTTGTTCTATATCGATATTGATATTGATCCTGTCCGTTATCCTGTTCAAATAGTCCTAAAATAAGATGTCATGCCCCCATATAAAGTGTGATAATCCGGTGAATTCAAACAATGGTAAAAGGCAATTGTTACTAATATAGCCGTAAAGTCTTTTGAAACCATTTAAGGCGCGACAGAGTCCACTTTCACAGCCACTTAACTGGAGTTCATTGAAGGCTTTATATAGAAGCAGAGTTCAACTTGAAACCGTCTGCTGATCCCATTTCTAAAACCCCAAGAACATCAAATCCCACCACAACCCTTTTAATGGTCTTTCTGTGGTGTTTTTATGGCAGATATCATATTAAAATTATACACCATAAGATTTTAATGATATTTTAATCAATGGTGTTACATCTTGACTAAGATCCAAAGATTGTTTACACTCTCACATCTGTTCTTTAAATATTAAACAACACCCAAGAGATGATTAGCTAAGCTTAGCAACACAAACGTGAGTCATCAGCTTTTTAAATGCTATAAAATTGAGAAGATGAAACCTAAAAATTACAATTGCATACAATGAAACTTCGACATCACATATATAATTAAGGCTTGCATCCACGTAGGTAGGAGGTGTAATGGTAGTTCAAACAAACTCTTCTTAATAAATAATATATATAATACATTTTTTGGCAACAAGTGGTGAGGAAAGAAACCATCCTACAAAGGCTTGTTTCCTTTGTGGGGATCAATACATTAAAATATGAATTAGTAACACACAAAACAAAGTTATCATGTCAAATGCAGATTTAAATCCAACTCTGTGACTTCCCAAACCACTAAGAAATAGTTTGACTTCCCTGTTATTCAATACTGTTACCAACAAGAAATGTGATACAATGAAACCACATCTACCAAAAAGTGAGAAAAATGGAGAGGGTTAGAAAAAGAGTCACAGCTAGAGGAGGCGAAGATTTTGGTACTGAGACACAGATGGCGAACATTTGAGGAGGCAGAGAAATGAAGATAGATGTATTGGGAGCACAATATGAAAGAGCAGTGTAATGGTTTGGGTGATTGTTTGTACAGTATACGCATGTCTGTCCATATAAGTGTGTGTGCAACTGCGCTGAGTCCTCTTTTTTCTTTTAGAGTGATTAGTCAAAGCCTACAGTTTGACACAATGAGATCAACCCAGCTGAGGAGCAGGCATACATTACTGTTCTAGGTCATCACACACATGCACACAATGAGATGGCATACATGCACAGATACTGTAGAGCAGGGGTGTCAAACTCAAATACACAGTGGGCCAACATTTTAAAATGGGTACTAGTCGAGGGCCGGACTGGTTCAACGTTTATTGCAAAACTTATTGAAATGAACTTATTGCACATATTAAACCTGGAACTAACAAAGCTTAAATGATTGTCTATAAAAACAACATTAAACATGAAATAACAGTTGCATTCATTTCTTATGGCTCTGTCTGCAGCTTTTCCAGAGTCATTTCTTATGATTACATTTCTCCACAGGCCAACAACAGCTTCAAAAAAACAATTCCCCTCAAAAACAAAAACAAACATGCCCTGTTGTCGCAAGAAAGAAAGTGCAGAAGGAAACATCCATTGAAACTCAGTTTGCTGCTGTGATGCTAGTTCAAGCCAGATACTTGGCATCTCATCTTGGGTGCAAGTTCATCAATGTTTGGGGTCAGGCTCTGAGCGGAGGAAATCCTCAGGATTGAGTGAAGGTGCAATATACCGGCGGGCCAGATCTAATAGTAATTAGAAATTATCCTGCGGGCCGAAATTAAATCCACCAAGGGCCTGATTTGGCCCCCGGGCCTTGAGTTTGACACATGTGCTGTAGAGACTCAGAGGGAGAGATGCAGCAGTGGGGTCTAAGCTCATGAGGGCGTATACACTGGAGCACAACATTACGGTGGCCAACAGGTGCAAGCACATACACGCGCTACAGCTTTAGAAGCGATGCAAATACAAAAACAGAAATGTGCCAAAACACATGCAAATGAAGAAACATCTTCACCAACTTGTCAACACATGTGCAGCATTTAGAAAACACTCACCAAATAGACGAAACATGCAAGAAGTACAAAACACAACGGAAACTGGGACACTTAACAAGTGATGCACACAGCTGAGGGGATTATAAAGTTGGCCATCATATCGGAAGAAATCATTAGATCACAGTAAAAATAAGCCGATAAAACGTACATTTTAGGAAACCAACAACAGTGACAGTGTGCAAAATGTATAATCCCCAGACGTCAACAAGTGCTCCAGTCCCAGCTGTGTGCATCACTTACATATATACATTTGTTTTTATATTCGGGATTGTGGGAAACAGTATTTCGATCTCTCTGTCTGTACACACAAACTGGAAAATTGACAATAAAGTTGACTTTGACTTTTGATTTTATAATGTTCCCATTTTCGTTCTGTTTTGAGCTTCTTGAACCTTTTTGTATTTGCAGTGCTTTTCGTAAATGCTGCTCGCCAGTTTGGTGAAGCTGTTTCTTCATGTGTTTTGGCACCTTTGTGTTTTTATATTTGCATCTTTTTAAAACATTTTCCTAATGGCAATGTTTTGGGCCATTGTAGCGTGTTTGCACCTGTCGGCCACCGTACGAATGGTACATTGAGACAGTCTCTATTTTACAGATGGTTCTTCCAATATCTTTTCATCTCGGACACCTTTATTCTCTGTCTCCATCTTTGCTTCTTCCCCCTCAATTGCTCTCTCTTCCTCACTTTAAGTGTTCTCTCTCTCTCTCTCCCTGTTCTTTACAATTTTCTCTCTCTCTGACCTCCTCCACCACTGATCTGCAGCACAGCTCTGTTTCCTCCTTGCCGTTTACCTGCACAAGCTGCCTCCTCCGACCTTATGTCATCCTTTTGTTTTCATCTGGGAGCAACATTTACCACCCCCCCCTTTCGATCAACACTGTCCCCTCCTTCCCTTTACAAACCACCAGCCCCCATTCACACACTCCCACCTCCTCCCCTTGCTGTCTAGCGGTCATCCGAGTCAGTTTACTTAACTGCCTGCCATCCTGTATTACTGTGAAGAATGAACTATCCGCCCGTTTCTGTGTTTCCCTGCTTCTTTTTTTACTGTTTTGCTTGTCTGCTTCTGAGCCTCCTCCGCCCTGTCCGTCTCTCCGCCTCTCTTTTCTTTTATGTAAAGGTTACCAAAGTGTGTTACGTTCAAGTTGAGTTCAAAACCCTGCAGGAGCGAGTTTCAACACGTATTGTGTGAAATTGTTTCAGATGGCGAGTTTTTTGCAATTTGGTGACGTTAATGAAGGTTCAAGGTTCAAGGTTCAAGGTTCTTTATTGTCAATCTGACATAGCTACAGAGTAATTATGTAGTGGAAAATCTTATGTCACAGGCTTCTCCAACAATGCAACATAATAACATAATAACAATAAGAGCAAGAGCAATACAAAAAGAATAATAGTTATAAAATAAAGTGATGATGTGGAATAGTGCAGTACGAGTCTATATACAAGTTATTGGAATGATATATATATATTAGGTATTAGATACATAATACTGAGTAGCAGATGAATGTTTGAAGTTGAAAGCTTCAAATCTGTCACGAGAGTTGACAACAAACAAATAGTCTAAATCAAAATGTTTTCCAGCAATACAAATACATGATTTGAACATCAAAATGCTCTTCATGTGTCTAATTATCAACCTTAATGGTTGCTCAGTATTCATGTCATGAGCCTCTAACTCTAACTGAAATCCATTTCATTTGTGATGCTCTTTTTCTGCCTTCATTTCCCCTGTGATCTTGGGTGGAAATCTGTGAAATAGGATATTTCCAAACAACAGAGGTGAACTAAATGAATCTCTCTATCTCAAATTAACTAATGCACTATGACGTAGTACTATTATGGATGTAGATACCTGGCCTATATAAAACTTTATTAATGCTATGTCATCCTTTAAAGGCTGCAAAATTAAAAAGACAGACACATAAATGCATCACTTTTTACTATTCAGTTTTTTATTCTGATAATGGCCCCTTTGGATAATGAGTACATTTTACCGCAAACACTTTTGTAGTTTTACTAAAGTAACATTTTCAACGCAGGACTTTGACTTATAACTTATGTAATAGAGTATTTCTAAACAGCGGTGTATAAGTATAAGATCTGAGTACCTCTTCCACCACTGCCAAACAACTTCTTTTGGTAAACAAAGTGAAAAAAAACATTGCCACTTACGCTTTACAGTAACACAAGGGTGCATTGTGCCGGTGACAAGGTCAAGCATGTTGTTTGAGGGTCAAACGTTGTCGATCCGGGGTCATTCCATCAGTAACATTGATTTGTTGACAGAACTGAAATGGAAGCAAAGTGCGTAACAGGCATGCAACCTTAATAGGTGTGTGATGAGCCTGTGAAATTGTGTCTCAGTGCCACACAAAGATGTATGGATTTTAGCTGCCTCACTGCCTAAGTAGGACACTCAAAATAACTCCTCGGGCCTCGCATCAAGGACACAGCCTACTGTAAGTGACCATGTGCGCCTGCTTCTGTGTGACAATTGTTTGTTAGCTCGAGTACAGTACATGCCTATGGTTGTGCATGGGAGCGTGTTCGCATTAATGCTAAGTGCACCTGATATTATTTTGCGTCAGGTGTTCATCTCTTGTCTCATATCGCTCCGGTCTGGCGTGAATGCCTTTTTGTTCAACGAGCAGAAGCAAGGATAAATCAAGTGAACAACAGATCGTCTGTTTAGCTCCTTGTGGCATACAATTACAGAAAGCATTGCAGTAAACCTGAGAGAAAAGGGGGGATGAGTACAATGTTTAATATTTATAGCTGTGGCCTGAGGTGTAGTTGCAAAGGGAATGAGGGTTACATATAGTACACACTGTCACACCTGGGAGGGGCCCTGCTTGGTTGCAGTTGTGTCCTGTAGGTTACAGAGCAAAGTCAGTGGAGCGTTAACTCCCAGAGTGCATCAGCAGCAGAGACGCTGGGGCATTGCACATTTCTATCTGCCCAAGAATTTATCCTGCTGTTGAGGTTTAACCCTTAGATGCACGAGTGACTGGACCCTACACTCTTCCATAAGTGGGTCTAAAAGGACCCGTATAAGAATAATATGTGTTTTTATGCCATTTTTGTCATTTTGGTTAAGAAAAATCTCTTCTATAATATTTAGTATTATATTTTGGTTCACACTAGAAATATTTTATATTACATTTTTCACTATTTATAATTTTGAAAAAAAACGTTTTCCCATAGGATTCCATAGAAAATGCATGCGGGTTAGTTTTGACCCACTTATGGAAGCTTGGGGTACTAATACAAAAACTACAATTTCTTAAAATGTAAATTAAAAAAAATGTGAATGGCATGATATCCAAAACATGTTTTTTGAGGAATAGCTGGAATATGAAATGATACATTTTTTTTAATTACAAAGATACTTCAAGAAAACCACCTCACCGGGTCCAAAAAGACCCACTTATGGAAGCTTGGGGTAGTAATACAAAAACTACAATTTCTTAAAATGTATCAAATGTAAATTTAAAATTACAATGGCATGATATCCAAAACATGTTTTTTGAGGAATAGCTGGAATATGAAATGATAAAAAAAATGTAATTACGAAGATACTTCAAGAAAACCACCTCACCGGGTCCAAAAAGACCCACTTATGCATCTAAGGGAGAGTTTGCTCCTCTAAATGTCAAACAAATCGTATGCTTTGATATTCACTCCCTA
Organism: Trematomus bernacchii; assembly: GCF_902827165.1. Taxonomy (NCBI): domain Eukaryota; kingdom Metazoa; phylum Chordata; class Actinopteri; order Perciformes; family Nototheniidae; genus Trematomus; species Trematomus bernacchii. The sequence continues at coordinate 25,743,912 of NW_022987720.1, forward strand.
CACAATTAGCACAATGGATAATTTAACACTGAAGACCATACTGTGATTTACATTTGAATCCATAATATATCCTTGCTCTGCAGACTTGTCTAAAGTTCTGGAGTTATATAATTACTATAGGACAAGTTCACAATACACTACCTTACATACAGGCAGGGAAAGAGCTAGCAGAGATAAACATGTAGTCAACTTTTTTTGTTAAAGTTGAAATCCTAAATATTTGAATGCTAGGTTAATAAAGTGGCTAATGCATTTTGATATTACAGACAGTATACCCAGTGAACAGCTGCTTTGTCAGAAACACAAAGAAGAACAAAGTGTAGCCGCTCTGTTTTGATTAAAAAGTCAGTCAATATGATTTGTATTGTTTCAAGTGGAACAATAAAAAGCTGCAGTGTTTCTCCTGTTGAACGCTCTTAATGTGAAGCTGTGGCAGGGGAATGTAAAAGCAGAGTAAAGACAGGTTGCTGTAAAGAATTGCCTTATTTTGATTCAAACCATGATCCTTTCACCTTTGCCTTGTTCTGCACTGTGACATTTATAGAAGACTGCACAGAAAATAACTTGTGTGATATTATTTAAAACATTGTATGCACAGTAAACAATGAGGCTGATCAGTGACATGTCATTAAAAACAGTGATGCTGCATTTACAATAATAACGACCACATTAAGAGGTGATTACAGAATTTAAAGAGGACATATTCTGCTTATTTATAAGGATCATATTTGTATTTTGTGCCTCTTCTGTGACATGTTTACCTGCATTCATGTTCAAAAAGCTCTATATTTGTATCATACTGCCTGTGCTGCAGAACCTCTTTTCACCCTCTGTCTGAAATCAGAGCCCAGTCTGCTCTGATTGGTTAGCTGGCTGGCTCTGTTGTGATTCGTCAACCACTTGGAGATGTCCCGCCCCTTAGCCTATCACGTACAATGTCTTGGAGTGCTAGCCAATAGAAGCGGGAGTGCTACATAATGATGTCACTATGTTAGAGAAGTAAACAAAGGATTCCAATTGAGGCGTTTCAGGCAGGGGCGGATTGTGTGAGAGAGAAACTCCCTCTGAAGGGAACTTTGGGATTTTTGCCTTTGCAGACCATTTACATGCACACAAATCTATATAACACACTACAGGAAAGGGAAAACCCTAAAAGCATAATAGGGCCTCTTTAAATACACGATGATTATCAAGTATTGTGTTTGACTTTTCATTTCATTTTCTCAATGTAATAGATCCAATCCATATCTCTCCAGCTCCTCTACTGTCTGACGTTTATGCTCTTATTATCCATCATATTGATGTAGCGAAAAATGTTTGTTCTGCCTCTGTTAAACATTAGAATTGTCCATGTTTCATTGCTCACATAAAGAGAAAATCGGACAGCTTCCATTCTCAGAAACTCTCAGTATACAATTAGAATGCATTCACTTTCACTGGGCAGCACAGCAGGACAAAAAGCAGGGCGTTTGTATTTATCCTACCTCCAACAAATCTCGTTGATTTATGTCCTCTGAAGCGTGCATGAGCACTCGAGCCCATTGTGTTGTTCTGTATCTCACAGTATGTGTGGAGGAAAAGTTGTGGTCATCAGGGAATGCGAAAAAAACTAAAACAACTACCAACACATAAAAAAACAAGTACAGAGTTTGCAGCAGGGGCGGACTGGCCATCGGGACGTTCGGGACGAATCCCGATGGGCCGGTACTGAAGTGGGCCGGTCGGATAACTCACTAGCACCCCCCCGTTGATAAATTACTTGCGGTACCGAGGTGGGCCGGCGGTACCGAAGTGGGCCGGTCGAGAGTCCCGGGCTGATTTGTAGTCCCAGTCCGCCCCTGGTTTGCAGGCTCGGGGCTTGTGTGCATAACATGAAAGTAATGTGTGGGTGTGTGTTTAGAATTAGTGATGTAGAATATACACAGTGTACATGGGCTCTCAAAGTAGGCATGACTGAGCAACTGGCTCAAACTCTCTCAGTGACTGCCCTCAATTCATTTCTCTGTCTCTCACACTCTTTCTGTCACATATTTGACTACAAGTGCATGCAAATCATCTTTATATTACAAATAAAAGACAGAAGGTTTATAAAATTCATATTGTAATTAAAGATTTTGGATGGAGTGTTTTGTCATCAATCGGCAGCCCCATGAAAAAGGCCAGTGTTTGCAATTATCCCATAAAAAATTACTAAAGTAAGACTAATTGAACCTCATTTAAACTGAATATGTATACAGGGATGGACTAAAAACAAGCCATTTAGGTATCTGGGCCTCGGACGGTGCAGCTGTGTTGATGTCGGCTCTGTGAGCTGTGTGATATCCAGACTTGCCCACAAGGCCCTGTGCATCCTGGGAGATATGCAGAGGCGGTGACGTGAGACGGGGCCACTTCTGGTCTGGCCGGGGCCCGGCTGCCTTTTTACTCAACTATAAAAAAGAATTACCACAGTCATGTGAAAGCTTCCTTGAGCCTCATTAAATCTAGACAATCTATTCACACGTTTGAACAGCTTTTGTTTTTGAAATGGCTTGTGAAACATTTCAGCAGCTCTCTCAGCGATGTTTTTGGTCGAACTCACTCAATATCATTTTTTTCAGGATTACATACATACATAATGTTGATTTTTTACTCGATCAAGATCAGTCTGTCTTTTTTTTCAAGAGGTACAAAATATCACTTATGAGAGAAATAGGCTGATTGTGAAAGTCTGAGTAATTCAAATGTGAGTTAAACTAGCAATATTAATGTTTTTTTACTCATCCTCCCTGGTAAAATGTAGCAATAATTGAGAATTTGCTGATAAGATATCAACATCTGTCTCCATATAACTATAAAACAGGCACTTAATTAGCCAGAATTCATTTTAGCAAAGATACAAAAGTGTTTTTGTGTAAATGCATTATTTTAGTACATTACATTTCATTTAGCTGACGCTTTTATCCAAAGCGACTTACAATAAGTGCATTCGACCAAGAAGATACAAACTTGAAGAAAACAGTAAAGAGTACCTAAAAGCTTACCTTTTTCATGCTAACACTTATTTAAAACCAGTCTTTTTTATTAACCAACTGTGAGGCTTAGTTGACATTTGCAGCTTAAGATGTAAGTGTCTCACCATGCTCACATTTTCCTACCGTCTGTCATCGATTGGTGACATTTTACATCTAATATCTCTGCATTACCCTCAGGGAAGACAACCTTTTGCATTACATCTATTTCATATGTTTCACACTGTGTAGAATTAAGTGATAGAAAATCAAATGCAGTGGTGATAAAAGCAGGAGTCTTTTATTGTACTGATGGATATAGTGCCGTGGAAACGTATGCTAATCTGAATAAAAAGCCCTGGCTCTCTCCGAAGGTGAACTTCATTAAAAGAAAAACACTTTTAAAGAGTTTCCAGTAATTATTCAACATTTCAGAAAATCCATTCTGTTACTTTTTCATCTACTGTCATCATAGTTGCTCCACATAACAGTACATCACACAAACACATGATTCTGTAAGTAAATAATCAGTACGCCATGTTTAATACATGACATCAACAGAGGAACTGGTGCAACTGCAGCAAAATGCCGACACCACTCACTGTAAGACGATAACATGGAAGCACAAACAACAAAGCATGGCACAAACACGACAGGGAAAGCACACGCACACACACTCAACCCCCTGCACACAGAGATAGTACAGTAAACATACATGAAACAGGAAGTGAAATGCGTGAGCAAGATGTTGGGAAGTGCTCCGAGGCATAAAAACAGAGTTACATAATGTGTGTGTGTCACAGTTAGACATAGGGTTCAGTGACTAATGTGTGTTGCGTTGTGTGAGCAGTCAGGTGCCAAGTCTACTCACACTGATGACAATCAGAAAGATCCGACAGGAGACAAAGGGCTAAAAGCACTGATAGATTGATGCTTGTAGGGTAAACAAGTAGTGCAAGAATGTATCATTTACATCCTACCAAAAAGAGACTATTTTGACAAGATTTTTTAGGAGATTTTGTTGGCTTGTAGACTCAAGATGTTTGCTTTTTGGCGGACTTGTTTGCTCTGATTGTATCACCGTTGATGATGCACACGTATTTTTATGATAAAACAAAGACACAAATAAACCACCTCCATGTTATTAATAGTGGTCAATCGGTTAAAAAAATGTAAGTGCTTTAATCAAAATAAGAATCTATGATGAATTAGGATTCATTAAGATTAATCACCATTATTCACAAATTAAAAATATTAGTATTTACTTGTATTTTGGAGAATGATTAAACAATCAGAAGTTTGGTTAAATGCATGACAAACTGGTAAGAGAAAATATATTTCGTATTTTTTCTTAGTTTTGATGATTACTGAATTCATGTCAAACATTTTCCGGAACACCGTGACTACCCTCTGTACCCCTGTATGATGTGCTCTACACAGGAAATATGATTGTATATTAGTTTTCTATATATATATATATATATAATGTGTATATTCGTTTTTTCCTCACTGCCATGCAAGTCATTGAAAAGATCCTTGCTGGTTTTATGGGAGGAAGTTGGGTTAAAACTTGGTGATGTGATTCATTTAGTTACATTTTTCTTGATGCGTTAAGATTTCAAGATGAATCACAAGTGTTACAGACCTAGTACCTTCTTTTCTCTGAAATAGAAGGTACTGACCACATTTGAGGATGATTTAATTAAATATGTAATAGAAGTTTGTACTGAGCCTGAAAATGGGCAAGATACATGAAGAAAATAAATAAAAATGGCTGCTTCCTGTTGAGTTAGCCCTTCTTATTGCCTTCTTTCCCTGAAATACAAATGCTGTATGAATCAAGCTTTATATATTAACTATAAATAATTTGCTTATATTGTGTAGGTAATGTATGTTCAATGGGAACAAAATGTATGACCCAACAGTCATAAACCTTTATCAAAAAACGACTTTTGGCCATTTTCCCAGTTTTTCCCTGACTGTCCCCTGTCTCTGCTTAAAATGGCTTTCTACACGCTTGTATAAAATCCCCCGCAGGGCTGTAATACTTGTGGTTTATCTAAATCTCAAAGTTTATCCCAGACTCTCCAATACTCTTAAGATTTTGCCTTGAAGGTAACTCAAGTTCAGGAATTAAGTCACTCATACCTTATTGATCCACCGGCATTAATGACTCCAGCTGTGCAGCTGAACATGGTTTAAACCCCCAGGACTTTATCCTAAATTCTATTGAAGAACCCAGTTACAAAAATAATACCAAAT